>NW_016165854.1:0-26135 GCF_001687245.7 Rhagoletis zephyria | reverse complement strand
TTTTTGCGGTTTTCTTACATATAAAAATTAATTGTGTATATTCGTTATATGAAAGCAAATGCGACAAAAAAATTTCTAAAAAATCAACGGTAATTATTTTGCTGCTTAAGCTTAGTATCCAGCTCTTAAGAAAACGGTCAAGAAAAAATTGCCATTATTTCGCGTGTGTGTCCAAGGAATTTTGACATTTTTTATACCTCACAGCCTGTTGCCTCACTCTTTCCTCAAGAAATAATGGAGCGGGCATATATTTCTGTTGCAAACCTGGGTTGCCTTGTGCTCTTTTTTCACAAAAAACTTTAGAAAACCGTAGTGGAAAGCGTACTAAATTTCTGAAGAACTGCGTACTGCCTTAAGGAAATTTGACTCAAGATAATTTCTTAGCCATTTCTTGTACGTCATTTTATATGGAGTTTTTGCTTTTCTTAAGAGCTGGATACTAAGCTTTATAGAATAATAGATAATGGAAAATACCAGTATTTCTGAGGTTGAAATCGGCTAATATTAAACCGTTTTCCACATGGGCCGATCCATGTCAAATCCACCAATGTTAGGAATGAACCTTTTTTGATTCTGAATGACTTTTGGTCAAACCTTTTCTTCTGCCAAAGGATAAAAATAATTTTTTTTTCGATAGTTTTATAAATTCTAATTCTCAAAATTTCCGGGATTTTGCAAGTATATTTTTTGAATATCTCAAAAACTATTATAGTTACATACATAATTGTACTCTCGTTGTTTAAAGGCGATATTGAGGGCAATAAGGAAAAAATTTACAGAATTTTGAAATTTAAAAAAAATAGCAAAAGCAAAACAATACATCTAAGGCAACAACATAGTGGAGCGGCGAGCAAAGGGCATCGACCAAAGCGTCGATTACAAACGCATGTATATGTTTCAATGGCGGAGCGCATAGTGAAGAGCAAAGCGTACATACAAGTTTGTAATTAAAGCTTTGCTCGATGCTAGCTCCTCGCTTTGCTCGCCGCTGTACTATGTTTTTATCCTAACCGGTCTTAAAAGATTCTAAAAATTTCAAGATGATTTTTTTTACATAAACCATTTTAATTAACGAAAAATGACACTGAGATGGCACAACGCCGAAACCGGTTTGTCTCCAAACCAAATTTGACAAGGGGTGACGGAAAATCGTTCCACATTACATCAATTTTAATTAAATTTTAATTAATTTTTAGCTTAGAGTTCTCAATCATTTTTTTTTTCAAAGTCCAAAAATTCATATCTTAAAAAAAATACACATTATTTAAATTTTTTGGATCTTTTATGATCAGTTAGAAGCATTATGTAAACAAAATTTTACCAAAAGTTTATATAAGTGTATGCTTTAAAATTTTTTAAATTTCAAAATTTTGTAATTTTACATTTTTTTAAGTACAATAATAGTTTTGACGATATTCAAAAAGTAAACCAGCGAAATTGTGAAATTTTTAACTTTCGAAACATTCATCCAAATCAAAAATGGTAAATTGCAACATGGATGGACCCATATATATGTATATATATTTTATATGGGGTAAGGAGTTTTTTCCGCAGAATTGCTATAAAATCGCTACAAATAAATGTGGAGTTATGATGCGAATTCAACTATAAAATTTTACAACTTTTTTTTTAAGTGGGTGATGTAGTTACGAGCATATAAAATAATTTTGTAAATACGATTATGAAAGAGATTTTACTTTCTGAAGATTTCAGAAGGATAATATTTTTGTTACATCAAAAAATATTTATTTAAGGATTTTATAGAAATTGTATTTTCCCCATATGAAATATATGGAAAACTTTACTGCGGCTTAAAAGTTAACCGATATCAAGAAAAAAAACGGGACTCACTATTTTCGAAATTTTTCAGTTCTGGGGGGGTGGCTGAACAAAAAAAAAAAAACAACAATTGGACCACCCTAATGTAACCTTTATATCTATAAACCCACTCTTTTTATTTACTGCCTGAAGAACATTTGCTTGCAAATTTTTGTTGCTTAAATTTTTTTTGAAAGACACTGTCGCTTCTTTTATGCTAACCACTGTATTTATGTAGATGTAAACACCTGTACCCGTTATTTATTTACATATTTAATTCTGTTTATATTTACAACCCTTTGGTGGCGATTTTTCATGTAAACTATACACATAAACTACATACATACATACATACATATGTATTTTAATTTGATCCGCTTGTTGTTGTTGTTGCCTTTTGAAATTAGGTAGAAAAAAACACTAGTGGGACGCGATTCGTTTGATTTTTTTGTTTTAATTCATAAGTATGTACGTGTGTATGTATTCGGAGAATTTATCAATTCAGTAGAAATAAATAATTTTCTTAATAATTTTGCGGTGACACATTGTCGCGCAATCTGAAATGCATGAACCACTTATTAATTCACTTATTGTATATAAATATAATTAGCAACGCACAGGACTATATAATCGCTTAAAAAAAAACTTTACACATTTTATTATCATTCAAATTTGTGACCGTTTTTTGCTTTATTTTTTATTTTTATAATTTTTGTTTAGCCTGTTTATATGTATTATTTATATAGGTAGGTTTCCCACATAATTATTTTAAGTTTTCTTAGGGAATTTTTCAAAAGCGTAGCTATTAATTATAAGTCGCCGGCAATGCTGAACGCCACCCGTGGCTGTATCACAGACGAGACTGACTGGCGCAAAGTGCCATTCGGTATTGGATAGCTTTAACGGCAGCATTGATCGGCTGTGGTACAGTGGCTTGTGAGCGTGAAGAAATAAAAGAAAATTAAATTGCACTGTCCGGCATGAAAATTGCATATCAGATATGGCTAGCCATTTCTAATAGAATTTGGGTCCCTGAATTCGAGTCTGAACTCAGAATTGGTCTAACACAATATCCTTACTTAAAACCGCCTTTTTCGCATTGTTTTTCTTTTTTTTTTTTACATATATGGGTACTAAGATGTGATGGAAAATATGCATTTACATATTCTTATTATATCAAAAGTAAGAAATAATGACCACATTGATAAAATAAATAACTGACAATTTTTTGAGTAGTGTTATAAGATATTTTTTTTTAGTTAAATATGATGAAATTGCTGTCAATCCTTCTTTTATGTTGCATGAAACGAATTCATAATGGGATATGAATTTATATGTATAAATTTTTTAATGAATTCCTCTTTTCTTTGTTTAGCAACTAACTACAAAACAATCACTCCATGACCAAAGTGGGAGAGCATATCTTTGTTTTTGTTACATATGTAAACATTTGTTTGTGTTTGTTTACATATGTAAACATATACATATGTGCATACATAGCTTTTTTCCTTTTGGTCCTTGTTGTTTTGTTTCATTATATTTCATTCTTATTAAGAAATTGACAACCAGTGTTGCCTGAACTTGTTCAGAGAAAAGGCTAAATGGGAAAGAATAAAGCTAAAAAAGGCTAAATCAAAATTTTAGTTATGGCTAAGAAAAATAGCTAAATTAAGAAATGGAATATTTTTGGTCGTCAATATAAATTCATACCAAGGATCAACTTTTTTGTAGTAAGTATTTTTCGTAGTCTCAAAAAATCTAGGCAACTTAAGACAAAGTTTTGATTCCATATTCATTTCATTTATTCCATACCTCACTAAAAATCGCATACAACATTCTAACGCTATTTAAAATTGCTGTTAATATTTCGAGCAAAAGTAGAAAGCTAAAAGAAGCTAAATAATTTTAAGAAAAAGCAAAGAAGACCATTATTTTTGATATTTTGAAGTGATAGGTTCGATTTTATTCTCTCCCTTTTTTGTATGAAATTCAGGTATGGAAAATTAAATTTTCAAATTGTATCTAATTTGAAAAAAAGACACGAAATCCAGACGAATGCACCTTAAAAATGAAATGATGACAGATCATCAAACCCTTTTGACAGTACAGAAAATACGAACAGAACTTGACTTTATGACGCCATACCTGATTTATGGTTGCACATCAGCGTTGTCATAATTATTTTAATTTTATTTTTTTGCCAAAATCACCAGAAAAACTTACTAAACTCAATTTATCAAACCTATTTTATGTGCAGAACTATATGTACATACATATGTATGTAGACTAGGGTGGTCCAAAAATGCATGTGAAAAAGTAAAGTCGTAATTTTAATGCTCTCATCCCCTAGGATTGTTCTATACTGAAAAAAATTATACCCTAGTATAGAAAAAAGAAGAAGACATGATGAAGAGATGTGGTGATCTCCAAAATAGCTGCTATAACTTCTACCGCTTAGACTTTGTTGCTTTTTCATTTTTTCCAAAGCTCATTAAAAATATTAAAAATAAAATGTTAATAAGCCACAATAACATTGACAAATTAAAAATTTGTTTCAAAACTTTTTTTGCAGCCAAAAATCTTTCAATTTAGATAAGGCCTGACTATTTACATGTGTACTTACATACCTACATACTAGAGGTGGAAAAATTTCAACGATACTATCGATATATCGATGGTTTATGTTTTCAAAAAATACTATCGATGTTTTAAAACTATCGATACTATCGGCTGCAATGTAAAGCCAATTAGGAAATTGTCTCTCGTGGGGACACATTGTATATAATGAACAAAACGATGAGAATTTGTAGTTCTTACATATGTGAGTAACGATTTGTTAGCTCTTATTTCGCCAAAATTGAATTGAAAAGCTAAGTCTGTATTTAAGCGCATTTTCTACTACATAAAAAAAACAACTTAAATTTCCTCAGTTTGGAATTATTTTTCGAAAGTCAAGGAAAATAGATCTAGAGCGATTTGTTTTTATTCTAAAAAGCATTTAAATCCAGTGGCAGTACAAATGATTTGTGAAACCATACGCACCGCTGCTCATAATACTTGACGTCAAAAGGTAAAAGGCAAACTACAACCGAGACTCTTACATAGGTATTCTCATTTCCGTTGTTAGTGTTTCCGACAGGGTAGGATTATGATGTATTGTGGAACGATTTTTCGTCATACCTTGTCAAATTTGGTTTGGAGACAAAGCGGTTTTGACGTTGTGCCGTCTTCAGTGCCATTTTTCGTTCGAGAACTTTATATACTACATATTTTTTATTCCAGTATCATGTGTGAAGTTCGAGAGTGTTTTAAATAAGGCTGGATTAATTATTAATAATCGCCGACCAAAACTGAAGTCGAAAACTCGGACAAGCTTTTTTGCAGAAAATTTTTTATACAAACAAAAAAAATGTACAGGATATACTACATTTGGCTTGATAAAGCTAATAGTCTATTTCCACCAAAGGCTTTACTGCAGTTAAAAGCTCAGAGAAGTTCCAATAATTTTAATATGGGGTGATCGGAAAGCTTTTTTTCTTTATTTTTGCTTTTCTCCATTCGTTTTCTTCTACTTAACAAGTGGAATTATCCCATTCGAGTTGTAATCTCCTTTTTCCAATAGGCATCAATTGCAGTTAAGGCTTGATGGAAATCAACTATAAGTCTTTTGATAAAAATTGAATTTTTCTTATAAATCAAATATGGCCGATAGTATCGATCTATCGATAGTGTTCATCAATATTATCGGCAAATATCGATAGTCACTACTATCGATAGTTTTCCACCTCTACTACATACATATGTACTTACATACTATATTCAGATTGCAGAAACTACATTCGTTCGTGTATTTTATTTGAATTCTAGCGTTTAATTAACACCTTGTATTTAGGTACACAGGAATTGTGTGCAACACACGAATTGAATTAAAAAAGCAAACGCCTCGTGGAGAGAACGTGACTACAGCAAAGCAATTCTATTTATATTTACGTAAACTTTAAATACATTTAAGCGAAAATAAATTTAAAAATACTAATATTGCACTAAAATGAATATTTATCACAAAAAATGAGGCGCGGAAGTGGTTATTTTCTTTTAGATAAAAGTAAATCCCTTATAAAATTTTTGTCCTTAGACAAAGCAGTTATTTAGCGCCCGATAAAACTGATGATAAAAAGTCAATCCGACACCATTGAAAATAATTTCATAAAAAAATATTTCCTAAACCCGAATATGACGGGTTGTTTTCGATAGATTCCCTTTAAAATTCCGAAACAGCAAGTAATTTATTAAACACTCGTAATGTGTTTTCTACTTTTTAGGTTGAGGAATATTTCTCACCACACACAGCTTTCTCACCACACACAGCGTTTCCCTAGAACTCCTAGTTTCCTAAAAACATTTTTTTAAGTTTTTTGTATCTGAGAAACTAACTTACACAGATTGGTGAAAAGGCATGGTTACTTTTTTGTTTCTACGTATTACCAAAATTTTAATGTGTAAAATATTTGTGGGCACTACCAAGACAAGTTACAATTAAAAAAAAATATATATATATTTTATATTCTGTTACGAACCACCGTTTCTTATTTTCCGGCTAAAGTTACTTCAATTATTTTTTAGGTCTTCCACTTCTGTAATCATATTTAGATGCACACGTATGTGCATTAAGGTGCGTCACCGAAAAAAGTTGCGGTTTTTTCACCGGAATTAAAAAATTTATTTTATTGTAAGACCTCCGCCAAAATATGTCACAGAAATATTAAAATTTGCTTGTGCCGGTCCGATTTGAAACTACCTCCAAAAATCTCATAATTATTTTTTAAATGATACAGGGTATGATTTATTCAAATAAATTTAAGTAAAAGGTCTGAAATTTTAAGAATAAGCAGTTACTTAGTTTTTATTCATGCGGCCCAATGTTTAAACAATTTTATGCAGACCTATAAATAAAATAAAATATTTTTACAACCTAGTTTTATTTATAAAAAAAAAACTAAATTTTTTGAAGGTATTTTCATATCGATCCAGCTCACGTTAATCTAAATATTTTTCCTAATTTTTTTTAGTGGAAGTCGTAAAATATAATAAATTTTATAATTCCAATGGAAAACCTGTACCGAATTATTTTTTATGGAGAGTGATGCACCCTAATGTACATATGTACGTATAAATAAATGTAGGAACGTGTATACAGAGCTTGCAAAGGAAACATAAGCTTTAATAATAATATAAACAAAAATTAAATTAAAAAAATCTATTCAAACTTTAATTTGATCCACCGTTTACTTTTCGGATAAAATTACTGCAACTTTTTTTTGAGGTCTTTCACTACTATGCTAGATTGATATACACATACCCTGCAGGAAAACCTAACTGTGCTTGCAGTTGGCCCTCGTGTCAGCTCAGCGAACGCTGCGTGAAAACAAGGACATTTGCAATTGCGTGGTCTATCTGGCCGAAGGGGTGCGGCAGGCGGTCAAGAGATCCTCTTAGGCTCCCATCGCCGCAACTCTTAATTCTGGTTGTTGTACAGACAAGACATTTTACAATGGGAATTTTCGCGGGGAGACTTAGAAGTTCTGCTGGCACACGGCGTTTTTTTAGCCCTAGCTTAGCAATTACTTTTCGTAGTGGTATCACAAAAGAACAATGACATCGGTCGAAGTGTGCCACTGGTTGGGGGCAACCCCCTTAACCTAATCTAACTTAATGCGTGAATTTTTATGACGCCAAAGTCCTCCAGTAATAAGCTTTCGAGCTCATGGCATGGCCACGATTTTGATCGCGACCACGAATGCGGTTACCCACGAACGTGTACGAAGCGTAGCGTAGAATTGCGTCGAAACATATCCAGTTTGCTGTTGATAGAAAGAGAGAGAAAAAGCAACGTCTACGTCACTGTCATGCGGTGATGAGTTTTTGTTAACACGCAGATGCCATAGTATAGATCGTATCAGCTGACACGTTCTCCGTTTTTACGTGCGCGGGTAACTGCGCTTTAAGTCTAATTCCCCGAGATAATAATTTATATAATAGTAATGATTTTCTACAGGGTCTTTATTCGCTCACACAGGCACATACTAATATGTATAGATACATAAATACATGTATGCATATCTAAACACACAGCTCCCTCCACTTGAATATCAAAAACGTCATTGTACTCGTAGGGCTGAATCTATGTTGTTTACTTATTTAGTTATTCGGCTTTCAAATCAGTGGCCGTATTATATTCACACCTCGTTATCATCTCCTAACATCCGCTCCGCCGAGCCTAACATAAACTCATACCGGACAAACAAACAAAAAACTAAATTCGCAAGGCAATCCATCTCTTAATCTTGCCTCACAGTGAGCTGAGATCAAGAGGAAAAAAAATCCAACTACAGTAAAGAGTTGAATAATTCAACTACTTATTGAAATACACACTCTCATACATAGCATATGCACATATGGGTCTACATATATGTATGTATGTACATATGTATGTATGTATATTGCATTCATGCTCATAACGTTTAAAATGAGTTGTAATCTGTGTTGCCGTAGAGAATTTTAAGAAAGTCGCAAAATCGCATATTATTTCTGCTTTTCTATACTAGTAAAAAAATAAATCTTAGAACCAAAGTCAAAATCAAATATATATGTATTATATTATAAAGTCTTCTCGCTGCTAGGACGTCATAGAAACATACACAGAAATCGAGTTGCTGCAAGAAGGGTTGCATTTCCTTTAAAAGTTTTAAGTGATGCATTTGTTTGTAATTGCAGGAGGAACTATTTTTTAAGAGCATCGTTCTGTTAACATTTCCCAAAAACATCTCTGAGAATATGCAAAAGTTGCACATAACTTTGAAAAAGGGTAAAAAATCTAAATTTTCAAAAACTCTGCTCAATGGGTATTGGCGCTTCAAAAGGGTTAAATTGTCCCTTTAGTCGTACAAAGGCAACATTGGTTGTAATCTTCAAATGCATTAAATCGCTTGGACGTCACTGTTGATAATTAATTTGTTTGCAATTAATATTAGTTATGATTGTGCTTCTGTTAGTGGTAATAATCAGCAATAGCGCAAGTTGAAGGAGCCCTTAAAATTTCATTTGTATAAATCTTGCAAAATTTCTTGCGTATTTTTATTGTACAATAGGTCTGTAGCTTTCAGTTTAATAACAACAAATCTGAATATTTGAATGGCTTTTGCCTACAACATATACATAACTATTTTTTCTCAACTAACTGAAATTGTAAAAGAATTTTGCGTACAAGACATCGATTTAGATACTCTTTTTAGCGAATTCTTACTGCCAGTTTCACGAATGCGATTTAAGTGAAAAATAATTGTTTTTCTGTCATTTTCTATATTAAGTTCAAATAAAACAATAACTTTTCACTTAAATTGTTTTCGCCTTTCAAATTTTTTGCGCAGTTAAAAAAAAATAATTTAAACCACGAGAAAATATGTAATTTTGGTTTTTCAATACCACACTCAAACGAAGCAACTGAGAGGATCTTACATATAAAGTTTGCTTCCTGGCACAAAGAGAGACCTACTTCTAATTAAAATTTGTGAAAGAGAACCCAAATTAAAGGTAATTTTAAAATGAAATTTAAAGAATTTTTTGACTATTTAAAAATTATTTCATTATTGCCATTCAAAAATGTCATAAATATTAAATAATTTATTGGCCCCTGTGTACAATGATATTATAAGGGTATTTCATACTATTACAGCTACTTGCTATTCTTGTTAATGTGTACACTCATGTTTAAATTGAGAACAAATTTTTTTTTTTTGTAAACTACATTTTATTTTTATAGCAAAATATTGTCAAAAACAAATACTCTGACGTTTTAAAGTATCTTCTGTTACTTACATTCATAATTTTGCTTTGAAGAAAGGTGTACTGAAAAGTACCAATTTTTATTGCATGATAAAGTCTACGGTACTAATTTCGCGCGAAAAAAATCTGGCAACCCTAAATAAATAATGTACCGATTTTTTTGGAACTGAGTAATGTGATCCTTGACGTTTTTATTCCTGTAGCGAGGGTAATTATGAGCAAAAAAATAGTGTTTCTTTAATTAAAAAAAAAAAATGGGAATGGCTCCGCCCACTTTTATCAAATTTATGTATCTCGAAAACCACTCCACGAATCTGTAATAAATTTGGTAAACACTCCGCCCTTGGGCTCCTTAAGCACCAAACTGAAAATGTTAAGAAAATAAATATTGGGGATATTCTATGGCCTGTAAGGACAGCAGATTCGTAGATCGTGAACATCCCTCAGTTGTGTATCGATTGCGATACCCACAAATATTTCTTTAACTCTACACAGCAAAAAAAAATATATAAAAAAATAAATTTAAGACGTATCTTGTTTTCCTGCCTAACGAAATTTTGAAATTTTATTTTTGGGCAGTAATCGAAAAATTCAAAATATTTGATTGGTATGAAAACAAGAAACGGCTTCATTGTATAGGAGGCAAAAGAATGAGCAAACTTTGAGATGCACTAGGAAAAGCCGCCACTTTGCTTTTCTGAGGCAAACCAATATACATATCTATGTACATATATGTAGATATGTATAAATATATGTATATCTGTGTTAGTATGGAAAAGTAGCTTATGTCGAACAGCTGGCTTTAGTATAATGCGGCATTCCTTTATTCTTTAAACGACAAGGACTTTTTTGATGAGACTTAATAAGAATATTGCCTTGCTAGTATCGGAACTATTTCTTGCACGTTTATTTGCCAAAAGTTGTTCAACGGCTCAGCGCCAGTGAGTAATTCGCAATCGTATGCTGCGAATTTCCATACGAACACAGTTATATAAACGATTAAAAATGCCGCAAAATTTTGTTGCATAAATTTAAAAACTTATTGATTGCATCAAAAACATTTAAGCACGCTGAGATATATGCAAAAAATGTTTAATTTAGCACATCACGATAACTTGTTTTTTTATCACAAAAAGTATAAAATTGATGAGTCTAATGCAATAGACAACATGCTATGAAGGTTGCAAGTTTAAAATGCTGATGTTTATGGAAACTGACTTACATACATTGGCAAATCTTGAAGTATTTTTTTTTTTTATAAATTAAGCACGCAACCTTTACATTTCTAAAAAAAATAAGAGATAAGCGATAACTCTAACATAACTCGCAATTAATATTGAAGACATCAACTATATACTAAGTACAAGTATGCAATGCAACACGATAGGTGTTAAATGGTTAAAATATTTGCACTACGAAACATTTTACTATAGGGCCCAGAGTTTTTTTTTATTGTTATTTATGGCCTAATAACAATTTCCTTTAAAATGGCATTCAATCGTTAGTGAATATTTTTGCATATTTCGCAGTAAATGCATGGTTTTGCATAGTTTTCAAAAAATACCTGTTTTTGCATATTATTTCTTTTTTTGCTTGACAACCATTTAAATTGTGTGCAAAATCGCTTGTCAAAAAAAAAATACCTTATATTCTTCCAAATATTCATCCGAATGGTCGGTTTCACACTGTAACATTTCTGCCACGAGAACAACACCGTTTGTAGGCAAAATAAGCAGTGCGGTGAGGTAAAGTTTCTTAAAAAGTTGGATGCATTCCAAAACGTCAAAATACAAAGCATCAGTCTATTTTATTTCCAAACCGCACTAAAAGAAAATGTCTAATTGCGCAACCTAGTTTAAAACTAGCATCTAACGGTGGTTGCGCACATTTGGCATTACAAACTACTGAAATTTAGAAGTAAAATGGACTGATGCTTTGTATTTTGACGTTTTGGAATGCACGCGTTGTTTCAGCTTCTACCCAGCATTAAAGTGGCAGTTCTGCTGCAGCGCACCAAAACATGCACAACTACGAAAATGCCGCTACCCAACTTTCAAGCGCAAAAGTTACAAATCCATTCAAACGTCCTATACGTATACACATTTTATTCTGTCATTCTAGTGTGAAACAGCCCAATATCTTCTCGGATAGCCAAACGGCCATTGAGGCACTCTCTTCTACCTCTGTTAGATGTCAACTAGTGCAGGACTGTAGGAGAGAGCTGGCCTATATCTCTGATCAATACAAGATTACCCTAATATGGATCTCAGGACATAGGGACGATGCAGCGAACGAACTAGCAAGGTGCAGGTCAGCACTGAATGTGCCCCACGCAAAAATTACCAAAATTTATCACTTGAAGGCCAAGCAGAATGTTTTAGAGTGCAACTGCCGCTCTCCGTATAACGTACTGAAATTGATTAAAGCCGCCAAATGGCTGGCTGTAGGTTGTGTACGAATTGTGGAATCAAAATTGCACCAGGGTGGCAATCAGCTTAAACCAACCAAAAATTCATCTGAACCACTATTAAACTATCAGTGTTTCTATTTACACAAATTTGTAACTGTCTGCTTGATTGTTAAACTAATTTCATACATACATATGTATTGTATTTTGAAGTGCATTGTTTGCGTTATTTTCTTGTTAAAATACATGTGTTTTTTCTTTTGTTTTGGTACCGGCAATAAAACATTGGGAAAATATTTTTAATTACATATTTTACTTTTTTGTAGCGCATATTTTCGATTTTTGAGTGCATGCGATTCCGAGCCCTAGTGATTGCTCTTATCACGTATGAAGATTAATTGGGAGTCCAGCGTAGAAAAGATAAATGCGGTACGTGCATTATGGTGCGTTTAATGCGTGCAGATTACCAAATTAAACATATGTATGTATGTATGTAGATATGTTGGGAAATGTAGGCACGATTTTGCGATAATGCGATAATGCGTGCGATGTGGCGCCCACGCATTATTTGGGAAATTGAAACATGCTTGATTTTGTCGGCAGCATCATGCGGAAAATTTTTTGAATGAAGATGGAAAGTAAAGTGTTTTTTGAAAATAAAGCCATTGTCGCTAAAAAGACAGAAGAAGTGTTTTCTGTAGCCACACGCATTAACGCATAATCGTGTTACACACTCTTGGACACTTTCTGCATTCCATGTAACGCAAGCATTTATCCCAAAATCGTGCCCAGGCTGTTTCACTAATTTCGCTTACAATCCTTATTGTCAAGTTGGCGGCGATTGCGCGACCCCCTGAGTACGGCCTACCCTGTTTTACATTTCCTGCGTCTAGCCTCAAATAAAAATTGACTGTGCTAGATATGTATGCATAGAAATTTTGAATCAAACATATGCATATTCTCTAAGGTGGTCCAAAATAAGTAAAGTCGGAATTTTTATGCTCTCACCCTCTAGGATTGTTCTATATCGAAAAAAATATACCCTTATTTTTTTATTTTGAAATCAAAAAATATTTAAAGTTCGCTCAAAGCGCTTAAAATTTTCCATGTCGAAAAAAATTGATTTTCAAGAATTCCATACCATTTCCACGAAAAGTTATTTATTTCCCAAGCAAAATACATGGAAAACTTTGAGCGCTTTGAGCGACCTCTAAATATGTTTTGATTGCAAAATGAAAAAATAAGGGTATATTTTTTCGATATAGAACCATCCTAGGGGGTGAGAGCATAAAAATTCCGACTTTACTTTATTCCGAAAATTTATTGCACCTTGTAAAATCTGTCAATAAATTGAATATAAATGGGATAAATTAATTTTAATCACGAAGCATATGAAGAAAGAGCCGACTTCTCATTTATTTTAGCTGCCACTGTTGAGGAAATTTATAAAAACAATCCCTAAAAGCATGCAACCATTTATGTATTTTGAAATCAAGTACAAACCACACACTCGTACGTACACATGCTTATCAAATATATATTAAATTAACATGAAATCAAGTCTGAACGTACTTGATTTGTGTAGTAATTTTATCAAAATAAAGTAATTTGTGCTGTAATGTGAACATAATTTTATTCCTTATTTCCTGTGATTATTCATAATTTTTTTATTTACTAATTACATTATTGTAATATAATATGTACTCATAATTCATGGTCGTTTAGGTCGTAGTTATTCAATAGAGTTAATTAGCAATTCCACCGTTGGGATCATTTCAACGAAGTGATTAGCGCCAGCGCATTAATAAAATGTCGTCAGGGAAATGATGGCATAAATAATCGTACATATATACATACATATATATTTAGATGTTTAGTAGTAGGTACTATACATATGTGTGTACATATGTCGTATGCATGTACATATTGTACACACAAATAAGGTAAGCTGGTAAGTGAGTCATTTTTAATGCAAATTTTGCTATGCGAAAAAAGACACACCTTGTCATAGTGTGTATAAAAGTGTAGGGGACTTTGAACTTCCCGATGGAAAAATAGGCTTAAGGCCTTTTTGTGGGAGTTTCTGCTAACAGTCGGCGCTGGGCCGGTAAAGCTACTTATCTGCTGATCTTTAAAGGTGCCTGGATGAACGCTTTAAATACTCATTTTTCAAACTTATTTCATCGTTTGTTTCAATATTAGAAATGTCGAAGATACCAGGAGATTCCCGATAATAATACCAATTGTTTATTTAAACAATTTTTCCATAGTAACTATATTTTATAGATCCGCCAAAACCCCAGAAAATGTAATGGTGGAACCAATAAAAAATATTTAGTACCAAAAAAATTTTTAAATGAACATTTGGGTATTATTACTGGGAATCTTCTGAAGAGAAACAAAGTTTTCTGATCGAAAAATATTGATTTTCAAAAATTCTATGCCATTTCTACGAAACGTTGTTTTTCGCCATATAAAATATATGGACAATTTTGAGCGACCCCTAAATATTTTTTGAATTCAAAAAAACCTAGCGGTGAGTGCATTAAAATTCCGACTTTCCTTATTTGGCTACAATCTTACGTAAATACGTTAAAAAAAGGAATATGAGCTTTTTGAAAAATATGTATATACATATATTCAAAAGAAGGATCCCAGCTACTTCCAGGCCGATCAAGAAGCGAAAACTTTTCTCGTTTGGTACCAAGTTTTAATTAATATGGTTTATTTCAGTCAAATATTTATACCTACTTGTATACATATGTAATTTTACACGCATCAGGAAGCCTCGCAAATTTGATTTAATTAGCCGTAAATTACCCGACATGGCATTTACTTCAGAACAAAGTTTGGGCGTTTGATGGTTACTCATGAGCTGAACCAAACCATGCTGAAATGCTAGCTTACAAATTTTGAGTTACTTCGCGCAATAAATTGTCCGTCATACTTTTTTCCATATTGTACTACTGAAATATTAAAATTAAACATTTTATATCATATTAGCTCTGCTTTTAATGTCAGAAAATAATCTGTGTTCTTTCGTAAAATAAATAAAAAAATTAATTGAAGTGAAAATTGCAAGGAAATTGGAATTGCCAGAAAATGTAATTGCAATTTTTCAGAAGCACCCTGATTGGTATTTAAAAAAAATGGCATATGTATTTAAGAGATGGGTGTTACCACAGAAATGGGGTATGTCCTTCCTAACGAGGTAAATCTGGCAACCCTAGGCCCCACCTAACGTATACGTTTGAGGAATTAAAAAAAAATTATGCAGTCTGACAAAATACCTATGTTTTTTTATCTGTATATTGATAATTCGAAAAAGGAAATTGTTTCTAATACATACAACCAAACCAAATAAATAAATTTGCACAAGTTTCACAAAAATGCATCAAACTTCAAAAAATTTGAAATTTTTATTTATGTAGTTTCTATTATAGAATGAATTCTATTTTATATGGAAATTATTTAAAACAAATAAATAAACATAAAACGAAAATAATATCATTTTGAATTTTGGTGCTAAATCTTTGACCATACACTGTGGACCATAGAAACATTTCATGCTTAACATTTTAACCCTTTAAGTACCATTTTCAAGGTTTTTCGGTAAAAACTTTCCATACCTACGGGTCAAATACTGAAATGGTACTGGAGCTGGACGGCATCTCGACGGTTACTTCAGATGCTTTACTGCTTTGGGTGCAATGGCAACGGTCTTTCAATCGGAAGTCTTTGCAATACTGAAAGTGGGAGACTGGATATTGGCGGAAGGTTGCGCGAACATAAAATCAGGATTTGCAGTGACAGCCAATCTGCTCTAAAGGCCTTGGAAACCGCTCGCAACTCTTCATAGATAGTCCAGGAATTTAAGTTGAGGCTGAACTCCGTTGCAAGGTGCAATGAGCTCGAACTTGCGTGGATGCCAGGACATTACGATGTTAAAAGGCAACGAACTGGCTGATAACTAGGCGAACTGAGGTTTTCTGGACCGTTCAATTGGACTGGAGGCAAGGATCAAGGATCTTTTTAGGGAAAAAATATCATATTTTTTAGTTTTACATTTTTTTAAATTTGTGCAAAAAAAGGTTTGCGATATATCTACTGTGTATACTATGTAGTTAAGTATAACTTGTACATCGTTTTTGTTAGGTGCGGCATCCTAATATACATACTTATAATGCGTGTACGCCTTATAATTAGCATTTTGAAAGAAGTTTTCTCATATTTCTGGTACTCGTGCGGGTGTTCAATGTAACTTAAAATATATCACCATATGTAGACTATTAATATGAACATCAAATAAACAATTAATGCGAACAACGTGTCCTCTATGATTTATATGCTGGTGAAAATTAATTTAGCCGCCAAGCACGAGAGCCATGTTGCCGACAGCAACAGGACGATAGTACATACATAGTTATTAGCACATGTAAAGAGTCTCACTGAACAATTCTCGACGTGGCAATGAATATGACAAGTGGGGGTAGATATATGTAAATATGTACATATGTACATACATACATATATGTGAGCTAGCTGTTACAACGAGGCCAGTAGGACAAATAAAGCTAAAAAAGCACACAAGAAGCGGCAGCTAGCAACAACAAAAGTGCTTGAAAGTAGACGCAGTACAAATTTACTACGTCAGCATTTTCCAAACAAACGAACACAATGACACTTTTCATCCCTTTTACTACGACGTAAAAGGAATGCAGCGCCCAAAGTCACCTCGAGCGGTTCACCAATCTAAATACCTCAATATGTATGTATGTACATTAGACTGCACCACCAAAAAAAAATATATGCGGTTTTTCCGGTGGGATTTCAAAATTTATTATATTTGAAGACGTCCACCAAAATATTTCGGCAAAATATTAAGATTTACGTGAGCTAGGGCGATTTGAAAATACCTCCAAAAATGGAGTTTTTTATAAATAAAAATAGTTTCTTTAAGAAATTTTTGAAAAAAAAATTAAGTTTAAAAATCTGCATAATAATATTTAAAAATCTTTTCAATGGAATCGTAATAATGAGATTTTCGTTGCTGTTTTTTTTACATTTTCAAAGATTGTTTTACGAAAAACTTTAATAACTGGGCCAAAACTATTCTGATTTAGACTTATGGGATCTCGGTAGAACGGTATTTTCCCACTATTTTTATTTATGTGCAAAAAAAGTCATTCGTGTCCCATTTTTTTTTCAAATACCAACACATCTTAATCCAACTGTGATTGACGCTCGTTCATCCTACCTTTCTCGTTCATGCCTTGAATGAGTTTATTAGCAAAGAAATAAAAAGGGTGAGAAAAAATCTTTCCAATGATACCTCACAAGTCTAATTCGGGATTGTTTAGGTTCAGTTATTCAAGTTCTTCTTATGCCAATCTTTGAAAAAAGTTTAAAAACAGCACCAAAAATCTCATTATTACGATTTCGTTAAAAATTAAAATTTTTTTAAAATATTTTTATGCAAATTTTTTAAACTTAAACCGTTTTGTCATTTTGGGATTTTTTTTATTATCGAAGAAACTAATTTTATTCATAAAAACCTCCATTTTTGGACGTATTTTCAAATCGGTTCAGCTCACGTAGATTTTAATATTTTTCCGCAATATTTTGGTGGACGTCTTAAAATATAATAGATTTTATAATTCCAATGGAAACACAGTACCGATGTTTTTTTTTTGTATGGGTAGTGATACAGTCTAATGTACACACATACATACATTTAACAGATACTTATGCATGTATGCATACTGCAGCAAAACAGTTGGATTTAATGGTGTACTCTATGTAAATGGCATGCATAGACAGAATCACATGAAAACAAATATAGAAATTGTACTTATGTATATGTAAATGTGTTTCCGTTTTACTGCATTCACTGCCCTAAAGATAAGTGGTTGACATCGGCCTATAGGCGTCCCTATGTCCTTTAAAGGCGGTACTAGTCTGCGTGAGTGAGTACAAAAACAGCGCTCATTTTATTAATAGCTTATCTTAAGTGGTCACCGATAGATACAGGGTACTTTTTAATAACTATGCAATAAAAGTTACTTGTTCGATCGCAGAGACACTAGATTCTGAGGCTCTGGCCAGGTCAGCACTAAAAGCTACCCACAAAGGATGATTTCGAAGTACTCTTTGATTAAATCGTTAAACATTTTTTATTGCAGGGTTGTCACTCATTCACTGGCGGCGCAAGGCGAGGATTCAGACAGAACATGAGGACGAAGACTGGCAGTGGCGGCTGTTGAAGATGACGACACATACTACATAAAGACGCATACAAATATGTATGCGTATACAATTTGAATGTCTCAATTGGAGCAATGATTTCCTTGACACACGCGCAAACACACACACACATACAGATAACATTGCAACGTACCGCACCTCCTCGCACAGCAGCATTAAAACCTACCCGTTGCGCTTACTTTCGTGCGTGACGACTTTATGCACTTTTCCACATCTTTTCACATTAGCAGCTATTAAATATTGACTTTTTCATTTCACCAAACACTAAACGTAGTATTAGCGATACATAATTTATGTGCGAAAAACTTTGATTTTGCAATATTTCTGTTTATTGATTGCAAACAAAACGCCTGGCAGCCAAGCCTGTAGAGCCCGTATAATTATATGTCAACGTTGTTGGTTGGTCTACGACCGTCTGGCATTAGGAGATATTTCTAAATACTTATATTTGTATACAATGCACAATAGTATCCTTGTTGTCCGCAAGGATGTCCGGTTCGGTTTGCTCAGAGCGACGCCGACTATTTGCAACCTCAACCCGCTCATTGTTGATAAAAGAGTACATATATGAGCGTGAGTATGGCGAATGCATGCGAATGTGGTGAAATCTGTGTGCGGTAAGTACCCTGTCGCGAAAGTGTAAACATACAGGTACCAAGATACATATTAGATAGGTAATGTAATACTAAAATTTTATTTTTCTTCTTCTTGGTTGGTTTTACAGCCGTTCGTCGGTTTGGGCCAAGGGCAAAAAGCTACGTCAATTGCCCCCCTCCATTTCAAAGTTTCACAGTTGTACATCATAACGAGTTCAGACACGCCCCTGTCCTTCTACACTTGGTGCTTCCATTTTGTTCGTTGTCCACCAATGGGTGCCGGATCGAAGGGTGTTTTCACCTCGATATCCATGCGGACAACTTGTACAAGTTAGCGCAGCCGTCGCTTTCTTGTGATTTCTTAGCTGTGTTCACAGCTCGTACGTTCGTCGTTCCATCTTCTAGGGTAATCATCGCCTACGCGAACAGCGCCTTAGGTCTTGCGTAGGCTAGTCCTCTCGACAGAACCCAAAGCCGCCTCACCTTTGTTAGACATCTTCCATGTTAATGTTCTGTACAAGGGCTCTGCTTTTCAATTGGCCCCGAGCCCACCTGCGCCTGTGTTATTCTTTGCCTGATAACGATTTTTACTCCATCTAAATTACGTTCTTTTATGGCACGGTAGGTTCTACGACTTTTTGTGACAACATCAGGGCGCACACCACAAATCGGAGGAGAATCTCGGCCAAACATTAACATATGGGATGCCAACCATTAAATTCAAGTCATACATTGGTGCCAACGGAACCAATTGCACACAGCCCTGAAGAGCGTTTAAATCGCAGGACTTCGTGGAGCTTGAAGCAGACATACCGTGAAAAAATTATTCATAAAAATATCGCCGTCTCAGTTGAGATAAGGCTGGGTAGTCAAAGAGAAAGTGTTCAATATTCTCAATCACCTCTTCGTCCTTACAACTCCGGCAGTCGTTCGTAAGAAAGCCTATTATATTGTTTTTATTTAATATGCATTCCAATTAAGCAGTGACTAGTCATGAGTCCAAAAACTAGCCTAAGTCAGAGGCAGTCCACGAGCAGAGAAGGCTCCGACCTATCACCTCAGGCGACTATAGCCTATGGCGATGTGTCAAGCTATGCAAGAAGTTGGAAATGGTAATCGTGTATGTAAAATTTAAACCTGAGGCTACGTAATCGTTAAATTTGTTTTTCCTTAAAAGTTTTACAATAAATCGTTTAAAATTAAAATAAAAATGTCAAACAAAAGCGAGTCTCTCTTTCAAGCCTCACCTTCTATAACGAACTAAGCCATTATCCAGTAACACGGAACCTTCGGTACCCAATAAAATTTTTACATGAAGGAGAAATTTCTCTTATTAAAGCCGAAACACACCAGTTTCTGGTTTCCATGGTTTCAATTTTTTAAACCATTTTCGAATGTTCATTATCATTACTTTCGCCATAATGTTTACTGGGTTGTATAAAATACATACGTATGTATGTATAGACTGTCACTAACATTAAAAGTTGGTTACTAAAGTTGAAAACAAACCATTTTCTACCCACTGTTATTTTCCCCCGCAGAAATATGAATGAATGAACCAAATTTACCACTACAAACGAACGCCACTTGCCATATTTCTCTCACAATCACTACTGAGCGCGCTCATACTACACAAAAGGTGGTGAGTTTGCGCTTTCGAAAGTGCTAATTGTAAAAATTGCAGACACTGCAAGATACGAATTGTTTTTTTTTTCTATTTGTTTTGGTTTGGCATTCGTTTTTGTTGTTTCATTTGCATTTATTGCAGTAAACAAATTATTAAATTGTTTACTTTCTCCGTTGCGCACGCACGATGAGCAATGACTCGCGTAACTTCACAAGATATTAATTACAGTAGACGCCCAATATAACGAACTTTTGGTATAGCAAATTTTAATGCAACGCTGAATTAAGCATCTATCCCAGCTTGCGATGAGATTTTAGCCGGTGCTTAGAAGGCTGAACTTAAATTCAAGTCGGCAGATTGAGACAAAAAATTGAAGGCAAAATTGATGATAAAGGCGAAAATGAAAACAATTAGCAATACATAAGAGTTAGGGTAACTGAAAGGGTAAGCAAATTTATTGAAATTTTACGATACAAATCTAAATAAATTCAGTTATAAAGAGTTTAGTTATTGAAAGTAATCAAGTTACCGCAATTTATCGATACATCAAAGTTTTTAGTTATCGAAATTTAACGAGTTTTGCATATTCATTGATTTATCGCAACGTATCGAATTATTCAAATTGATCAATGTTTCTTGAGTTGTCGAAATTTATAGGCACAAAAAATCAGTTGTCAAAAATTTACGGATAGTTATCGAGCTCTAAAATTCGATGGGATTATCGAAATTGTCAAATAAATGAAATTGTTCAGGTAATTGATATTTATTGAACTATCATTATTTATAGTTAATGAAATTTATTGAGTTATCGTAATGCGCCGAGTTTTTCAGCTTATCGAGTTATCGATATTTATTGATTTATTAAAATTTGTCGATTCATTGAACCGAAGTTTTTGGAATATTCAAAATATATCGAACTATCAAAATTTCAAGATTATATAAGTTTATCGACTTACCGCTGCTTATGGAGTTTTATCGTTTAACCAGAGTGTAATTAGTTATCGAAATATATCGATATCTTTCGGAAAATTTGGTGCAATCAGAATTAATCGAGTTGTCGAAGTTCATGTAGGTAACCAAAGTTTATTAAGCTATCGATATATATACATTTTTAAGTTATCGAAATTATTCGACCCCTCGAAACGCTCAGTTATTGAAATTTTTCAAAATATTGATTATTGTTGAGTAATCGGTTTTTAGAATTTTGATTTTCATTGAATTATTGGTAATTACGGAACTTTTTGGAGCCATTTAGATTTTTTGGTAAGTCACTTCTCTTTTTTGTACAATTGAAAAACTGCAATGACGGTCCAATGTACTAGAGATGTCAGTTTTCGAAAAACATCGATGCTCGGAGTTCTCATTGAAAATAAAACACGCATTTTTTTTATTTAAATTTAATTATTAATAAATGCAACTTGTTTATTTAATATCTACCTTTAAATGCGTTACACTTTCATTATATTGTAAATACCTACATACATAAACTTACATATTTCTCGTTGTTTTCTCTAACCAGTTGTTGTAGCGCTGTTTGGCAGCCTACGAGTACTTGATATTGAATTTAAACAATTCAATAAATGCGCAGTTTCAAAAGTAACATTATTTTATGAAACTTAGTGCTTTAATAGCATCTACATACATACATATAACTTTGAGTGATTATTAATTTTTTTTTTTACTTACATATGTATTTACAAATTATGCTTTATTTAGTATTTCCAAGTATTTATTTAAATTATCAACAAGTTATTTTTTCACCAAATTAGGGGTGCTTTTAAAGGTTTGGAAATTTTTAAAAGTGGCAATTCAAATGATGGTTATTTTGTTTAGGTTTTCGACTATTTACTTGATATGTTTAATAATTATTTACGAGTTTTTTTATTTTTGAATTTAAACTTAAAATGCAGTAGCTTATTTCTAAAAGTATATACTTTTAAATTAAAGTGGCAATGAAAAAATGAAAGTGAAAATGAGTAATAATAAATAGTTTCAATTAATGTATTAGAGCACAGATGCAATTGCCAAACATCACTGAGTCGAAGAAGTATTCGTGCTTCTATGAGGAGTACTAAGGACTCCCTAGTATTGCTATGTGTATTTATTCATTTACTAGCTGCTGATTTTATTTATTTTTGTTTGCATCCTCCTCGCCAGCAAGGCGGCAATTGCTTCGAAGTAATTAAACGTAATGATTAGACATACATAGATTTATGAATAGAATAAATAAGCTTAAGAACTAATTTTAGGCGCATGGAAAATCAAAATCGTTGTCGTTATCCGGCAGTATGTTAATGCGGCGCGCCTGAAATAGGCACAGAGCTACAAATTTTCGACCACACTTGCGAAAAAACGCCGCCAAAAACTCGTCTTCCCCTTTGCGTAAGGATTTCCAAAATTAATCCCTCATTTCGGGACTATGTTCATCGTTGTTATTCTTCAATTTCGTATGCATGGCTCTACCATAAAGGCATTGGACGATGTCTGGTAAGGTAATTAGACAAACTGTTGCTATTGGGTGCAGGACATCCTAAGAGAAATAAGCAAAAAAATAAAATAAAAACATATTTCATTAAGTTCCTTTTCATCCTAGATTTCCAAGCCATTTTTCAAACTTACTACAAACGGAGCATGTCTGCTCATCGGTTCCATCACCGCAGCCATCTCTGCCCGAACAAACAATCGCCGTCGAGCGGCAGCGGCCATTGCTGCAACGATGAGGGCAATAGGCGTCCTCGTTCTCCAGCAGGCCACCGGCATTCAGCAGACGCAGGAAGAAAGTAGGCATCGAACGTGACCCGCACAAATGTGGTGGCTCATCGCTGCCATCGCGGCAAGAAATGATCGCATTGCAGTATTCATATTCGGGCAGGCATTCGCCACTCTTGCAACGGAAAGTGTGTGGCGGACATTCGCCCGCCCTCAGTGCGTTACAACCCAACTCATCCTCACCATGCGGGCACTGTTTGCGTCCATCACAACGTGCGGCACGTGAAATGCAGCGACCGCTGCGCTCACATTGAAAAGCTTCTACTGGGCAGGTTTGATTCAAGCGGGCATTGAACGTGCACTCTTCGTCTGAGTCATCGTTGCAGTCCGGTCGGCCGTCGCACACAAAGAACCACGATATACAAACGCCCGACGAACGACACTGCGGTATGGTGAAACAACGATTTGTATTAGAAGTGTGAAATGTGCAACAAAAAGAAAAAAAAAATTACAAAAAGTACCTGGAAAGTTCCGGGTGCGCAACCCGTTCGCTGTGCGCTACATTGCACTTCCGCTGCCGCTGCCGGCTCAGCCAAGTTGCAATCGCAAACACCACGAGCATTGCAAACTGCATTTGGATCGGCCAACTGACATTGTCGGTCGTTCATGCACGCAAGTCCAAGTGAAACTGCCTCCGTGCCCAATTCGACACGTTTACGTATTTCTGCGCCGAAAGAAAGTTGTAAAAATAAATGGTTTTCAATATAAATGACAGTGGCAGCCACTTACCTGTGATTGGTTTGGCTGTCAGCACATTTTCTGTACCAGGCAACTCCTTTACGGGTTCTGGTGTGGCCTCGCTTTCTGGCGTTGTCTCTGTCATCAGTGGCTTAAGTGTGGTAGCTATAGGCGCTGCCGGTTCCATCAGCGTCACTCGACTTGCCAAGCCCAACATAGTCTGCGTAGTGATTTCCGTAATATCATCAGGCGTTGCTGTGGCCTCCTCATTACGTGTGACATCCGGCGCTCCGGCGCCAGAAGCTTCCTCTTCATCTTCTGCCTGCGCCGCGGCTGGTACTGTGGTGCTCTCCAGCACCAAACTATCCGATTCCAATTCTTGTGGTTGTATATCGTCAAGCGACGTTAAATCGAAAGGCAACTCTTCGGGCGATAAAGTGTGATCCGTTACTTCAAATTCCTCATTTCCTTGAGTGCTGATATCAGCTGATACCACTGGCAAGCGCGTGGTTTGCTCTGCTTCGGCTTCATTCTGTGCTTCAATGTGATTGTGTGCATGCTCACTCAAGTCCTCGACTTCTGGATAGAATGTTATCAGCTTGTCATTGCCACCATTTTCTTTTTGTGCTTCCGTTGTTTCCGCGTTTGGTGTCTGTTCGGCTAGTTTCTCCTCGGCCACATTCGTATCCGCTGCAACCAAATCTGGCACATGTTCCGCTGCTTGCGCTGGCTGTGTGATAATACTTTCTACTCCTTGTGTGTTAACGTCTTCTTTCGAACGAACACCTTCCACTTCTGTGACAGACTCCAATGGTGTGATTGTAGTCACGTCCTCAGACATCAAATCACTCAGTATGTCGGCGATTGATTCATTTTCCTCAAATGATTCGTTGTCAATATCCGTATGCTCGACGATGTGGTGCTGTTCATTGGTGTTCTCTTGCGGCTTTTGCTGTGCGCTGTTAAGCATTTCGAAGCTGTCGAAATTGGGATAGTCCGTATCTGATAAGGAGGCGGTAGCATCTTTATTTACATTTTCGTCAAGCGAAAGTTCCACTGAAGTCTCCGAAAGGTTTGCAGCTTCTTCATTTGAATCAATAGAATTGTCGGCTTCAACTGGATCGGTTTGTTCAACGTGGTTAGTGTGTTCAGTTTGACTATCTGGCTCCAGCAAATCGGTTTCGACGATATTGTTGGCTTCTTCGAACTGATTTGGATCTTCTATAGGCTTGCTCTCGTCAATGGTGCTTTCCGACACTGCAATGCCAGGTATTGTATCCTCCACCGGGTTTGTCTGAACAGTCGATCCACCATCTTCAACGCCACTTATCTGTTCATTTTCACTGTCCAAATTTAACGGAGTCTCCTGCACTGGTGACTCCTTCTCGCTACCAACATCTTGTAGAATTGCGTTATCCTGTTCCGTAAGCATATCCTCTTCATTGTCTCCGACAGGCTTACTTCCCAAATCTTCACCACTCAAAACGAAACGCTCCGTATGAGCTTCACTTTCTGCAATTTGATTGTCGTTTTCGTTCACATCTGCAATGTCAGGCTCCGCCTGCACTACGGGACCATTTTCGTGTATACCATCAGTCTCAGTCTCAGATTCAGTCTCTTGGATTAACGGCACTGCTGTTGTTGCAATCGTTTCTTCGACTACCGCCTCTTCGACCACTTGGTCTTCTACGTGCTCGCTGTTGATTGGCTGAGCTGGCTCAGTTTGCGCAACTATTTGCTCGGCGGCACCCAATTGCTGTGGCGCCTCCTGCACCTCTATTTGATCAGCCTGCGCCCCATTTGTCACTTGTTCGGCTTCATTTATTATGCCATGCGAAAGTTCTTCATTCTCAATCTGCTGCTGCACTAGTTCACTGGCCGCCACATCGCTGTCAGCCGCAACAGTTTCCTCAGTCACAACTCCAACCGAACCGGCAACGTCTTCCTCCCCAGTATTCTGCTCTACAGTCTGCTGCTTGTCGGTCTCGTCCTCTAAATTGTCCCCACTAGCTGGCGCATCGAGTTGCCCAGCGGCAATTGCGCCATCATTTGTGGCCGGCTGGGTTTCGTTCACGGTTTGCGCAACGTCACTTGATTGTGGCTTCAAGCCCTCAGGTGCGTAAGCGATTTCTGG
>NW_016165853.1:22905-26136 GCF_001687245.7 Rhagoletis zephyria | reverse complement strand
AAAAAAAAAACAGCGCAATTGCTTTAAGGCAAGTGTATAAAGTAGATAATTGTGTTGCAGTTAATATCGAATTTCATATAAAAATATTTACGTGGATTTAGTGCCAACTTGCTGCATACTTTGGATATTGTATATACTTGCATATGTACATACATATACATATATGCCCACTGCATAATATTCCTGCGCCATATAACAATAAAGGTGCAGTGCTGCATTCTTCGTGGTCACGACGCGCGCACATTCGAATTTTTCTTATTACTACCAGCAACATGTCCGCCGCAAGACCTTCCCCGCGCACCGTTGTTAACGTAATTTTTGTTGTGCTTTGATTTTCACCACCACTCAATTTATCTTCCGTTTGGTTCCCCATCAACATTCGTTACTAACTTTTCTGGCTTACCTACAGTGTTTTTTTTTTTATAACAAATAGTTTCATTGGAGTTCAGTGGGGATTGTTGTTGCTATTGTTACCAGAAACCGGTTATTGCTCCCCGAACAAATAGTGCAAGCATTTAAAGTATGTGTGTATGTACATTTTATACATTTGGATGCATAAAGGTGTTTGTTGTTCTGCCAGTGAATAAGGTGGCATAAAAGAAGTACAAACATATGTATGTATGTAGACATAACAAAGTTTTAACAAAAATAAGCTAAGATAGTTTTGAGCCAAATACTTTACAATGGAAAACTGCGAACAAATAGAATACAAATACAATTAAAATAAAGTCACAACAATAGCGCAAAAATTAAAAGAACAAAGAATATGAATTCACTTTAAAATTGATAACAATAACGACAGTGAAAATAAAAACCGTGCATACAACTAGCAAGACAACTACAACAATTGTGTCAACAGCAAGTGCAAAATCTTTTGGTACATATATACAGCTGGTGTTGTTACACGATAGTAAAAACAACAAAAAATAAAATAAATAAAATATATGTACATATGACCATATATAATTTATTTGTTGTACTCACTCATTCGTGAGTGAAGCGCACATGAAAATCCGTTGAAAATTCAATGACACGATAAGTTGCACGGTTAATTCGAAAGGTTAATTGATTTTTAATTAAAAGGAAAGTCAGCAGCAGCATGTATATTGTGCATACATACATACATACATACATGTGTACTAATGTATTAGTTCATTCTTTTAGTTACCAAAAGTGAAAAAGTTCGTGTTGTGAAATTAAAGTTTTTTAGTTAATTCTCACACTCGACCGCAGGTGGCCAAAGAAAATCGACTTTCCACGTGGATTAAGTATGTACATTTCCTCGATCAAATTACTGGGCTTATACAGTGGTAAGTAAGCGTGTGACATACCTACTACATATATAAATGTATGCATATACAAAATACCAGGGACGAAAAATAATCATTATTTTTTTTAATTTTTAACCAAAAAAATAACAAGTTGTAATCGTCGTATAACAATCTTAACGATACCCACGTATTTGCGTTCGTACGTCCCACTGTAATTTACAATGATTTTTATTTTTCGAGTTTAATCAATAAAGATTAAAAATATCTAAAAATTAAAGCTTGAGTTTTATTTTTTCGCTCAAAGGAAATAATTATTATGTACTTGATTTTTATTTTTTTCGATCAAAAATAATGATGATTTAATGATTTTTATTTTTTCGCTCAAAGATAATAATTATTTATTTGCCAATATTATTGTGGCTTATTAAAGCTAATAATTATTATTGAGTTATATTTTTTCACTTAAGAATAATGATCATTCCCAAAAGCTATACCGCTTGATTTCCGAGCATGCTTTTCAGAGGTAGCGACACCTGAATAAAAGGATTAAGTACCAACACTTTCAGGTCAAAATATCAGTAGATTAAGTCTCTATGGCCTTATCAATTTTATAAATAATCATTATTTTTTAGTGGAAAAATAAAACTTAATAATAATTTTTATCTCTGAGCAAAAAGATAAAAATCATAAAATAATCATTATTTGTGAATGAAAAAATAAAAATTTAATAATAATTATTTACGTTGAGCGAAAAAATAAAACTTTATAATAATTATTATTTTTAAGCGAAAAAAATAAAAATCATAAAATAATGATTAAATGCTGATTTAAATTATTTTACTCATACTCCCTGCAAAATACACATGTATGTATGTATGTATAATTCAACTCGTAAACGGCATTTCCATATGTTAGTCCTTTGGAAGCCAAACCTCTACATATATATAAACTGATGGACAAAATAATAGGTGTACAAAATTTTTGTTTAATAACTAATTCGTTCTATATTTTAAAACAAAAGTTTAGTTATGATAGAAAGATATCATTGGTCAAAATAATAGATGTAAAACACTTTTCTCTAAATAAAAACAAAGTTCCGTTCATCCTTTACTTAGTCCATGGCTTTTAATAACCAGTATATCCTCCATAGTTTTATATAAGTTTCCCTATTCCATTACGCATAGCTTATATTATTTGTGATGGAGTAGCACCTCATACTTTCTGGGCTTTCTGCCACAATTGCTAAATCCAAGTTCTCAATCGGGTTGATATAATAGAATTGATTTTGGCATTGTACCTAGGCCACATTTGCAACTCTGAATCAACCATGAAGCAAAATTTTGTGTCGTTTTCTTTTTAATAAAACCATTTCAGGGGTATGTTTTGTTCTTAATATGACAGCATAACATATTGCAAATAATCCTGTACTATACAGCGGCCAACTAACTGCGAAAGAATACTAAAGGCACTAGTTTACTTAAGTGGCAACGCAATTGATGGAAAAAAAACGTACATAATATGTAGCAAGCTATGATCCCAATTCATTCACTTAGTCTCGTAAAACGAGTTAAGAAAAACAGAAAACCGTAAACAAATGCACTCTGTCCAACCCAGTTTCATGGCGCTTTGTATGATAGCGGCTAAAATGGCGAATGCATTGCCTGGGTGTTAGCCATAATTGAGAAGCTGTTACAACTATATATAAGAATAAATGCACTTCTACTATATTTACACATACATACAAAGAATTAACAACGAGCAATTTGCAATAGTCGCACAACGAGAGCACCAAGTCAAAAGAAACACACAAAAAAAATATCTACCGCATCAGCAACACTGATCAATTTTCGCAAATCGAAGTCAATGCCGCTGAGACAGCGCAACAGCAAATTGTAGCAACTTGTAAATTGTGAAGCAATTGATGATCATTGGCTGCCAAAACAGAAATTGAAAAAAAAAA
>NW_016165853.1:0-22200 GCF_001687245.7 Rhagoletis zephyria | reverse complement strand
TGAAAATCCGTTGAAAATTCAATGACACGATAAGTTGCACGGTTAATTCGAAAGGTTAATTGATTTTTAATTAAAAGGAAAGTCAGCAGCAGCATGTATATTGTGCATACATACATACATACATACATGTGTACTAATGTATTAGTTCATTCTTTTAGTTACCAAAAGTGAAAAAGTTCGTGTTGTGAAATTAAAGTTTTTTAGTTAATTCTCACACTCGACCGCAGGTGGCCAAAGAAAATCGACTTTCCACGTGGATTAAGTATGTACATTTCCTCGATCAAATTACTGGGCTTATACAGTGGTAAGTAAGCGTGTGACATACCTACTACATATATAAATGTATGCATATACAAAATACCAGGGACGAAAAATAATCATTATTTTTTTTAATTTTTAACCAAAAAAATAACAAGTTGTAATCGTCGTATAACAATCTTAACGATACCCACGTATTTGCGTTCGTACGTCCCACTGTAATTTACAATGATTTTTATTTTTCGAGTTTAATCAATAAAGATTAAAAATATCTAAAAATTAAAGCTTGAGTTTTATTTTTTCGCTCAAAGGAAATAATTATTATGTACTTGATTTTTATTTTTTTCGATCAAAAATAATGATGATTTAATGATTTTTATTTTTTCGCTCAAAGATAATAATTATTTATTTGCCAATATTATTGTGGCTTATTAAAGCTAATAATTATTATTGAGTTATATTTTTTCACTTAAGAATAATGATCATTCCCAAAAGCTATACCGCTTGATTTCCGAGCATGCTTTTCAGAGGTAGCGACACCTGAATAAAAGGATTAAGTACCAACACTTTCAGGTCAAAATATCAGTAGATTAAGTCTCTATGGCCTTATCAATTTTATAAATAATCATTATTTTTTAGTGGAAAAATAAAACTTAATAATAATTTTTATCTCTGAGCAAAAAGATAAAAATCATAAAATAATCATTATTTGTGAATGAAAAAATAAAAATTTAATAATAATTATTTACGTTGAGCGAAAAAATAAAACTTTATAATAATTATTATTTTTAAGCGAAAAAAATAAAAATCATAAAATAATGATTAAATGCTGATTTAAATTATTTTACTCATACTCCCTGCAAAATACACATGTATGTATGTATGTATAATTCAACTCGTAAACGGCATTTCCATATGTTAGTCCTTTGGAAGCCAAACCTCTACATATATATAAACTGATGGACAAAATAATAGGTGTACAAAATTTTTGTTTAATAACTAATTCGTTCTATATTTTAAAACAAAAGTTTAGTTATGATAGAAAGATATCATTGGTCAAAATAATAGATGTAAAACACTTTTCTCTAAATAAAAACAAAGTTCCGTTCATCCTTTACTTAGTCCATGGCTTTTAATAACCAGTATATCCTCCATAGTTTTATATAAGTTTCCCTATTCCATTACGCATAGCTTATATTATTTGTGATGGAGTAGCACCTCATACTTTCTGGGCTTTCTGCCACAATTGCTAAATCCAAGTTCTCAATCGGGTTGATATAATAGAATTGATTTTGGCATTGTACCTAGGCCACATTTGCAACTCTGAATCAACCATGAAGCAAAATTTTGTGTCGTTTTCTTTTTAATAAAACCATTTCAGGGGTATGTTTTGTTCTTAATATGACAGCATAACATATTGCAAATAATCCTGTACTATACAGCGGCCAACTAACTGCGAAAGAATACTAAAGGCACTAGTTTACTTAAGTGGCAACGCAATTGATGGAAAAAAAACGTACATAATATGTAGCAAGCTATGATCCCAATTCATTCACTTAGTCTCGTAAAACGAGTTAAGAAAAACAGAAAACCGTAAACAAATGCACTCTGTCCAACCCAGTTTCATGGCGCTTTGTATGATAGCGGCTAAAATGGCGAATGCATTGCCTGGGTGTTAGCCATAATTGAGAAGCTGTTACAACTATATATAAGAATAAATGCACTTCTACTATATTTACACATACATACAAAGAATTAACAACGAGCAATTTGCAATAGTCGCACAACGAGAGCACCAAGTCAAAAGAAACACACAAAAAAAATATCTACCGCATCAGCAACACTGATCAATTTTCGCAAATCGAAGTCAATGCCGCTGAGACAGCGCAACAGCAAATTGTAGCAACTTGTAAATTGTGAAGCAATTGATGATCATTGGCTGCCAAAACAGAAATTGAAAAAAAAAANGTTCGGCTTTAGACGCAGCGCTTCTGTTGTCTTGAAGCAAGCTGCTCGCTATAAAAGTAAGCAGCTTCAAAAACCCTCCCAGCGATGGGTTGTGCATTTTTTGACAGCAAGGAACACGGTATTACAGTGCTGGCAAAGGCTCATACTCTATACTTGTGGAATGGAAAACGTTTGCGGACTCATTTGGTCTCCCTCGAGGCTCGAAATCAAAGTGTAGGCGGCTTTAGACAGACCAGACTTTCTGTTTATCCTAACCAGTCATCATCGTGTGCCCTCTCACATCTATCGGATTGGCCTGTCCACAGAGACGTCGCAGCTCATTGGGTGTGATTGTCCGACATTAGTCAGACTGAGACTGCAATACTTGAGTACCTCAATAGTAGATGCGCTTAAGGTCAGGAATTCGTATNTGCGGACTCATTTGGTCTCCCTCGAGGCTCGAAATCAAAGTGTAGGCGGCTTTATACAGACCAGACTTTCTGTTTATCCTAACCAGTCATCATCATGTGCCCTCTCACATCTATCGGATTGGCCTGTCCACAGAGACGTCGCAGCTCATTGGGTGTGATTGTCCGACATTAGTCAGAGTGAGACTGAAATACTTGAGTACCTCAATAGTAGATGCGCTTAAGGTCAGGAATTCGTATACCAAGAAACTTGTATTTTTTCTTAGGGAAGCTGATAACATCTTGGGCCATTAGCGTTAGGAACCATCATATTGATACAAAAGTTCTTCTAGGTCACGATGTCCCTTGTTCTGTTGTACCAATTATGTTAGTGTTTGGTCGCGCTTCTCCTCCGATTTGTGGCGTGTGCCTTGATATGGTTACACAAATGNGACGTCGCAGCTCATTGGGTGTGATTGTCCGACATTAGTCAGAGTGAGACTGAAATACTTGAGTACCTCAATAGTAGATGCGCTTAAGGTCAGGAATTCGTATACCAAGAAACTTGTATTTTTTCTTAGGGAAGCTGATAACATCTTGGGCCATTAGCGTTAGGAACCATCATATGGATACAAAAGTTCTTCTAGGTCACGATGTCCCTTGTTCTGTTGTACCAATTATGTTAGTGTTTGGTCGCGCTTCTCCTCCGATTTGTGGCGTGTGCCTTGATGTGGTTACACAAATGTGAGGGACCTAGAGTTTTACGACGTCTTCGAACCGCGATTATATTTTTATGAGAAGCTATTTTTCATGGGTAAACACGCTCATAGGTTTTCCATTGCTTACCGAGGAGTGATCACTATTAGAAAAAAAATTCGGAAACTGGGCGCGAACCCTGACCCTGCGGAATGATAGCACGCACTGCTTACCACTACAGCACAGCGGTTGGCTGCTTATGTTTGTACATGATGATATCAGATGATGTTATCCGAGCTACACATATTATGTTGATATTAGGGTGATTGACTCGGTTTTTCCAAACGGTCTTTTTTTTCGATATCTATAGGGTGTTTTTTCGAAATCTTGATTTTTGGAATATCTGAATAAACCGGATTTTTTAACGAACACACCAGTTTTTTCATTTCATACAAATCTTGACCTCTCAATAAAAGTTTTGAGTTTTTCGTAGTTGTTAAGAAACTTTCCAGTTTAAGGGAAACCCCTAAATTGTTTTAAAATTATATCGTAGCTTATTTGGGGATGAACAGGATATCATAGTTGATTCCAATAAGTAAATATTTGGCGTTAAAGGTTTTCTACGGGCTCAGCCGAGCTCCTCCTCCAATTCGTGTTCTGCTTCTTGATGTTGTGACACAAATGTCACTTTTACTCCACCTCCAGAGAAGCTGTTTTATGACAGAAGTACACTCGGAGGTTTGCCATTGCCTGCCGAGAGGCGACGGCTATTTGAAAAAAAAATTGTATGTTGCTGGGGCAAGAAATTGAACCGTGAACCTCCCTGGTCGCACCTAAGCACTTCTAATCTAAGCACTCGGCAACGACGGCAAGAGCATTACTCAAATCAGAAAAAAAGTTGAAAAAATACGATAAAGTATTAGAAATCGTTAAAATAAGACCAAAAGTGAAGTTCTTCACTGATTTTTAACTCTTTTACTTTTGATCCCAAAAAAGGGTTGAACTTATTTTGCTTTGCTCTTTTCTCAATAAAATGTATTTAGGGTCGTTTTCTCAAGTAACCTGTAACCTTAAAGCTCACTGAAATTTATGATTGTGTCTAAAGCACAGCATTTTATTATCAGTTTTAAATTGGTTTACAACCAAGAAACATAAATACCTCAAAAACCGATAATAAAAATGCTTAACTGTAGGCATAGCTTTACTTTAAGCCAACTTTTTTCATATAAAGTGAGCCTTAAAGTTAAACGTGAGTTCAGGAAAACGGCTCTTATACTGTTAATAGTTTTATTGTAATTGTTGGCCTTGACTTCATACTCACATAAGCATTTTCAATGTATGAAAACTATGTAAAATAAACCCGGTTCATCCGGTTTTTTCTTAATTTAAAATAGGGAACCGGGTTTTTTCGAATTGCAATTTTTCTAATAACTCAAAAACCGGTTTTGGAAAAAGGCGAATAATCCAACACCTTAACAGAGTGCTGCATTAACATGATGAGGAAATTTTTAAAGAGTCATAGGAACAAAACACTAAACGCCGGCGATATGTACAATATGTTGTACAGTGTTATCCACACTTTTCAACTTTGTTATATCGAGGGAGGTTTCGGTGTAGTATGTATTTAAATCTGTACGAATTGTTGCAATATAATACATAGTTATGTACCTATATGTATGCACTTAAATACGTTTGTACATATGCACTTAACTATGTACATGTGTTCTACATACTTATGCAGTCTTGGCAAAAAAAAGAGTGATTGGTATAAATCGGCAACTACGCAGTAATCGTTTCGTGGAACGTTGCAGAACGACTTTTTTAAGAACAAAACCAAAAAAAAAAAAAAAATGAGAAGAATCGAGTCGATTAAGCTAAGAAAAAGATAAAAGAAAACAAAAAAAAAATGTGTGAATAATAATTCTGCAGGTGGGCATGTGCAAATCAACAGTTGAGCCATTGAATCGGTGACGCCGCCACACCAAACATTCTTTGGCATAAACATAAGAACATATATGTACATATCTCTATATACATACATATTTACAACTGTATTTACTTGTCTCCACTGGTACGAAAATATCTTACCCTGCGGGGAAATTATCTAAAAGTGAAACAAATATCTCTTTCAGTAATGCATAGTACGACTACGATTATTTCGAACCTTTCTCGATTACACTGTCGACCTACCTAGTCAAGTCAATTCGGGTATGCTGAATTCAGTGGTGCTGGTCACTTTTCTAGGTTAGGTCATTTAATCGAATAATATCAAATTCAGAGTTTTTGGCGGCAGGGCACCCGTTTTTGAGCAAAATTTGACGATTCTTGATGACTCGGAAAATTCGTATTAGAGGATTTTTTTGGTGCGAGGAAGCCGAATTTGATATTATTAGTATGAATAAATTATATATTATTGCCCATAGTGCAATGTGCGCTTCGGGCCGATTTTCGATTCTGTAGGAACCGTTTTCGGGTTTTTTGAAATGGTTTTTCCGTTCTTTGGACTTATGTTTTCGGTTTGTCTGAGATCATTTTTCGGTACTTTCGAAATCGTTTTGGAATCGAGTTTCANGTGTATATTTAGTACGACTACGACTATTTCGAACCTATCTCAATTACTCTGTCGACCTACCTAGTAAAGTCAATTCAGGTATGCTGAATTCAGTGGTGCCAGTCACTTTTCTAGGTTAGGTCATTTAATCGAATAATATCAAATTCAGAGTTTTTGGCGGCACGGCACCCGTTTTTGAGCAAAATTTGACGATTCTCGATGACTCGGAAAATTCGTATTAGAGGATTTTTTTGGTGCGAGGAAGCCGAATTTGACATTATTAGTATGAATAAACTATATATTATTGCCCATAGTGCAATGTGCACTTCGGGCCGATTTTCGATTCTGTAGGAACCGTTTTCGGGTTTTTTTAAATGGTTTTTCCGTTCTTTGGACTTATGTTTTCGGTTTGTCTGAGATCATTTTTCGGTACTTTCGAAATCGTTTTGGAATCGAGTTTCAGTTTTTCCGGAACCGTTTTTCGGGTCTTTTGGATTCGAGATTCGGTTCTTCCGCAATCGTTTTACTGGTCTTTTGGAAGCAAGTTTCGGTTCTTCTGGAATCGTTTTTCGAGTGTTTTGGAAGCAAGTTTCGGTTCTTCTGGAACCGTTTTCCGGGCCCTTTGGAATCGAGTTTCGGTTTCGTTAGAACCATTTTTCTGTCCGTATAAGAACCGGAACGGTCGGTTTACAACAACTTCAGTACTATCTGTCGGACTAAAACTAACTAAGTATTTCTGACTACATCCTGGTGTACTGGTAGGCTACCAGACGTTGTCTTCACGACTTAGACTGAGAAGGATGCCTATACTAGGCCNTGGTCTTTTGGAAGCAAGTTTCGGTTCTTCTGGAATCGTTTTTCGAGTGTTTTGGAAGCAAGTTTCGGTTCTTCTGGAACCGTTTTTCGGGCCCTTTGGAATCGAGTTTCGGTTTCGTTAGAATTATTTTTCTGTCCGTATAAGAACCGGAACGGTCGGTTTACAACAACTTCAGTACTATCTGTCGGACTAAAACTAACTAAGTATTTCTGACTACATCCTGGTGTACTGGTAGGCTACCAGACGTTGTCTTCACGACTTAGACTGAGAAGGATGCCTATACTAGGCCAAAACGCTTCAGGCCTATTAGCATGATATCCTTCATGCTGAAATGCCTATAGTCATGAAGGAGACTGGTTGAGTTGCGTAGGTAGGCGCTTTTATCTCGCCCACTGTCTTCGAATTAGCATATCCATCGGGCGGGAAAATCTTGTAAACTGGATAGGGTCAATGTTCGCGTAGCAGGTCATTAGACAGACGGTGTGCTTTCCCCTTTGCTCTGGTTCTTGGTAATTGACTCCTTTCTTGTCACTCTGTATCTAAGTACAGGGCTAACGGGCCCATCCCTGTCAATTGTTTTAGGAAAGATGTTGAAAATGTTGCCCCCAATTTCCGAGGGTAGTGCTAAGTATTTGCATTCATTGCACAGATAGGACTCTTTACGTGGCACAAACTCCTCATGGGATCGGCATTGATGAAATCCTGAGCTCTTTGACACGCATTCATCTGCTTCGATTTATGCGTAAATCAAGTAGATTAAAAGGAGCATGAAAACGGCGCAATATTCGGCATGTAGCCTGAGTGATGTTTTCTGTATTTATGTACATATATGTAACAGTTCCGANACCTATAGTCATGAAGGAGACTGGTTGAGTTGCGTAGGTAGGCGCTTTCATCTCACCCACTGTCTTCGAATTAGCATATCCATTGGGCGGGAAAATCTTGTAAACTGGATAGGGTCAATGTTCGAGCAGCAGGTCATTAGACAGACGGTGTGCTTTCCCCTTTGCTCTGGTTCTTGGTAATTGACTCCTTTCTTGTCACTCTGTATCTACGTACAGGGCTAACGGGCCCATCCCTGTCAATTGTTTTAGGAAAGATGTTGAAAATGTTGCCCCCAATTTCCGAGGGTAGTGCTAAGTATTTGCATTCATTGCACAGATAGGACTCTTTACGTGGCACAAACTCCTGATGGGATCGGCATTGATGAAATCCTGAGCTCTTTGACACGCATTCATCTGCTTCGATTTATGCGTAAATCAAGTAGATTAAAAGGAGCATGAAAACGGCGCAATATTCGGCATGTAGCCTGAGTGATGTTTTCTGTATTTATGTACATATATGTAACAGTTCCGAGAAGAAAAAATGTCGCTTGTGTTGCAAAGAGAATTATTGTGAATCAGTCATGGTTCAAAATTCACTAGAGTTACACTAAAAAGTACGGAAATTTCCTACTGGGTAGCTGTGGCGCTGTGGTATCAGTTACTCATCAGTCGATTGTAAGCGCGCGCGTAGTTTATCCGTATAAATGAGGTTACATCGCAAACTCTAGTGGATTTTTGATGTCTGTTATGTTCAGCTATTTGACATTGTTGGGTGCATAAGCATACATATATACATTAGGGTGGTCCAAAAACAGTAAAGTTGGAATTGTAGGATTGTTCTATATCGAAAAAAAGTAAACCCCTGTTTTTTTTTTATTTTGAAATCAAAAAAATTTTTACATGTCGCTCAAAGCGCTCAAAATTTTCCATGTATTTTTATATGGGGAAAATAGATTTTTTCGTATAAATGGTATAGAATTCTTGAAAGTCAATATTTTTCGATCGGAAAACTCTGGTGCTCTTCAGGAGACTTTCAATAATAATACCCAATTGTCTATTTAACCAGTTTTTAATAATAACGATTTTTTATTGGTCACCTCATTGCATTTTTCGGGGTTTTTGTGGTTTTTTGGCGGACCTATAAATTATAGTTGCAATGAAAAAATGGTTAAATGAACAATTGGGTATTATTACTGGGAATCTTCTGCAGATAAACAGAGTCTTCTCGTAGAAAAATATTGATTTTCAACTATTCTATAGCATTTCTACTTTGACCAGCTACAACTCAGCGAGTTTATGAATATGCATGAATAAGTTGCAATAATATGTAAGATTTATCAGATTTCAAGTCAAAAGGTGCCGCAATTTTGTGATCTTAAAAGAAATTAAACTCTGTAGCGAGCTCTTAAATTTTGCTGAAAATTTGAAATTTTCGTAGATGTCTTCATTTTCTACGTAGAACAAAATAAAGGTGTGCCCCATACAAAGATTAGAAGTTGATATTTTAAGAACCACCCTAATATAAGTGTATATAATATGCATACAAATGATTAGATATGTAAGGCGTCGCATGCGAAAATGCATTTTGTCATTTGAACTGACATTTAATGTATGAAATAAAAACGATGTCGCTTCTGCTGCGTGGTGTATTAGGGTTAAAAACAATGCCGATAAACGATAAGAATTATAAATATTTATGTACAACACAAATCTAAACATGATTAAATGCAGGCAACATGATCTCACAATTTACTACATAGAGAACATATGCACTTAGAAAAGAGTTTAGTTACAACAACTAACACGTGATTTGGTTATAATTACCCGATTTGGTTACAATTCAAAAATCTTGTGTTGAGCGAAATATTTTTATCTGACTCTTTTCTGAGTGTTTAATTTCTATTTTCAATCCACCTCTTTCTTCTTATTCGGCAAGATAAGACTGTGCTGCGTTTAGTTGAAGGACATTCGGATTCTCTTTGGAAACGTTTGATCTTCCACAATGGTTCTCGGATTACCATGAATTAGGCAGGGTTTTTTTAAGTGTGCAGATGCGGATATTCTAATACATATCTGATTAAAACCTCCAAATTCAGCGAATATCCGGATACAAAAATTAATGGACTTCAACCGGATAGCAAAGTTAACGGATATTAACCGTATATTCGCATATTAACAGCTCAATCGACACAGGAATTTTTTGATAAATACTTGAACATTGTATATTGATAATTTTTTGCTATATTTATTTCTGCACGGTTAATTAAAGAAGCTTAAGTGACTTTAGAAGGTTTGACTTTGAATTGAAAAATAATCAGTTTCCCTTGAAAATTGTTATATTTTTACTAAGCTCCTATTGGAAGGGCGTCTTGAATTACACCTATGGCTAGCTTAACATTTAAATATTGTTTGGGAATCCAATGAAATGTTGCTTTAAAGGGAAAATGGCCTATCCCGACTTTGGCTACTTAAATTGAACGACACAGATTTGTAAAAAAAAAATATTTTGATTGGAATCGAGCTTTTAGTGAAGACCGCCTGCAGATGGTACTAGTGGGTTGGTCGGAATTTTACACAATTTTAGCATTGGGTTTTGTGCCTATGTTATGAAAAATTTTTTTAGGTGAAAAAAATCCAATAATTGTTTTAAAACGTGTTTCTATTTTTTTTGTTTTTTGTTGTAGTAAAATTTCAGGAGAATGCGCAAGAAATATTGATTGCGTTAATCAGAAGATTCGAACTCTTTACACTAAGTGATAAGTAAATTGAAGATTTGATGGATTCAAGTTTAGCTGACGATAAATCACAAAGATAATGCAATGGCGAGCACGCAACCTGCTTAAATGAGGGTGTATTTAATCCCCCTCTAGTCCGCTTATACTTATTACCGTTCCAGCATCTTTCGACCTCTAACTTTACTTTTTTCCTACACTTTAATCCCTTATACTTATAACACAGCCATTTATTTTATTAGAAAAGAATTTAACTAATAAATGCCAAAGCATGTTAAAATACGCAAAAACAAAAAAAAAAAAATGTAGTAAAAAAAGAGTTAAAGTTTGTGATTAGGTAACACANATTAGAAAAGAATTTAACTAATAAATGCCAAAGCATGTTAAAATACGCAAAAACAAAAAAAAAAAAAATGTAGTAACAAAAGAGTTAAAGTTTGTGATTAGGTAACACATAAAATTAATAAATTTTAATATTTTTCGTATTCGACCGGCTGCTATTTAAAATATGTAAATATATTTGCAGACAGACTTAATCAAAAACTAAAATTATAATACAAAACAAGTTGTTTGGTGGTTTGCTACTGAATAAATTATAAAGCATAAAAAAGTTTGCCAACAAATACAGAGCGAATGGACATAAGGCTCAATTGCTGGAAGAAAGGTATAATTCAAAAAATTAAAAATACAAGAAACGGCTGCGAAGTTTTCAATCCGGCGAATATTTCTGGATACTTAACACAAGAAATTTATATTTCGATTGTAGCGTTCTTCCAGTAAACGAGCGCTATACTTTTTGGATTTTCTCTCTTTCTTTGATAGCAATTTTGCTTTTTGACGGTATTACCAGTTTTTTCCAGAATACTTAAGGAACGAAACTTACATATACATATGTATGTGTAGAAATATAAATATTCATACATACATATGTATGTATGTAAATACCACCGTCAACGTTGGCAAAACGCGTTCATGAGTGACGCACGCATGCGCTATATCAACCGTTTCAAAATTCAACTCAAACAACATAAATACATATTTATGCAGTTATTTGCTTCTAAGCTCGCTGTTTAACTTGTTGGCTTTAAACTAACTAGTTTAGTAGCTGCTAGTTTTAGATGGGATTGTCCAGAGAGTAAAGCTTTCTGGTTGGAGGTAAATAAATATGTATGCAATAATTTATGTACAAACATACATACATATGTATGTATGTATCTGCAAATGTATACTTAGTAATAGCTGCTAAATAACGGTTATAGTGGTGGTGTAGTGTCAGCAGACGCATTGGATGAAATTAATACGTAACGGTGGCGGCTACGTAGGCATACATACAGACATACATAGATATTTACGTATAAAATAACGGATACTGGCGTTAGTTTTGTAATAAGTAGCGACGTAAATTTTAATGAAAGAAATATCTGAAGTCCACATTAGGGAACCAAAAAAACAAATCGGCACGGGTTTTCCATCTGAAGTATAAAATTTATTATATTTAAGGCTTCCGCCAAAATATTCCTGAAAAAATTAGTTTTTTAGAAATAAAATTTGTAAAAAAAAATTTCACGAAAATTTTTAAAATTTGTGTCAACAGCATTAAAATATTTTAGGTTCTTAGAGGTATTTTCAAGTCGGTGCAGCTTACGTAAATCTTAATTTCAGGGACCGTAAACATAATAAGGAAAATAATTTAAATCAGCATTTAATCATTATTTTATTACTTTTATTTTTTTTTCACTTAAAAATAATAATAACCGTTGAGTTAAATTTTTACACTTAAAAATAAGGCTTATATAATAACATGTGGATTTTTTTTTGTAAAAATTTCAAAAATAATGCTAATTTTCCGTCCCAGCTTAATATTTTTCCGAAATATTTTGGCGGAAGTCTTAAAATATAATAAATTGTATAACTTGGTTGGAAAAACCGCCACTTTTTTTGGTGAGCCGCCCTAATGTACAAACACACATATGTGTTAAACATAATCTTTTTTTACTGCAAATTAAATTAAAAGCAATATGCGTATCTAACTTGACGGATTTATGGTAGTTAAATTGCTAGTAGAGTTGAGTTTAAGATGAAAAAATTAAGATTGATTATTCACAGTGATTAATTTTGGATTTACTGGAAATGGGAGTACCTACATAGATGTGTGTTTACCTGATTGAGTGTCCAACGGAATGAGTGATGAATTACAAAGTAGAACGCCTGATTTAAGGCAACTCATACATCTTTTTGATTAACAAATAACTGGACACATAAAATTTCCGGTGAAAAGTGCAGAAAAAAAGTAATAATTTCAGGGAGGTGGCTCGCGGACTCCGTATTTAGTGCGAAAGGAAATTTCCTTGAAAAAAAAAATGCCTACCTTGATGACCTGAAAAGTCAGACTATGATAGTAAGATATTTTGAAAAAATAAGCCATCGCTTTTGTTGAATAAAGCGCCACTTATGTATTTAAATTATTTTCCACTTATTGATCAACTCTCGTATGTTACGCCAGACACATAAATAAATAAATTTGTCATTCAATAACCCGCGACAAGCTTATAACGGTGAGTTGTGTAAAATTTTTATGTCAACACGTGTTCAATGCGTAACATTTTTTAGTGTTTTTGTATCTTTGTCACCTTTTAGCTGGTTTTTGCCCTTGCGTATTTTCAGCTTGTTAAATTTAATTAATTTGCATTTGTATTCGTTACTTCATAAGTTTATTGGCTTTCAAATGTACCTGCATACGAATATTTGTACACATTTACATTAGACCGGACCATCTTTCAAGCAAAAAAAAAGTTCGTCGCACACTCCTTAAGTATTTTTGCAGGATGATTCCGAAAAAAGTCTTGTTTTTGTATTGTCTTTGTTTATATTTTTCGGTGACACCTATATTCGGCAAAAATTAATTCACAAAATGCAGATCAGGGGCATTTCGGATGGTAACATTTGATGAAAACGGCCAGCTGATCTGTATTCTGAATGTAAAATAAACGAAGCAAACAAAATCTGACCAGTTACAAAAAATATTTCCTAATTTTTACTTTTTCCTTTTTAACCGACTTCAAAAAATGAGAAGGTTATCAATTCGTCGGAATATTTCTTATTTTCATGTATCTTACTATTCTACCGGTATTTAAACTTGATAATGTGGTTGTTGTTATTTTTTTTTAAAGAGCTTGAGGCTGTTATTAATAAAAAACAACAATAATTTTATATTGTTATTTCAAAATAAGTTTATTTTTTGAAGTTTGATCTGATTTAAAAAATCCACAACTATAATTATATTAAAAAAAAATTAATTAAAGAAACTAAAAAAAGCAATTTTTTTCTGGGAATCGAACTCACAACCTCGCGAATTGCTTAATCCGCAATGCTGGCGTCTTTCATCGTACAATTTTAATCCGGATTAACATTGCCGTCTGCCTATGCTATAAGCCACCATGCTAAGGTTTCATAGAATATAACTGAAAGGACAAATGCCATATATATTCAGTATAACATCCTCCGAGAAGGTCCTCACGACATACCTGGCCCTGTTTTGTAAGTAAAAAGTGTCGAAGCGGCTTCATTTAAGCGTTCCGCTAGATTGGAATTTGAAAGCAGCTTGTTGCCGAGAATTACTCGCCAGTTTGTTCCTTGTATTGCATAGCTTTAAGTCTAGATATAAGTACATATATACATACATACAAACGTATGAATTTTTTTTTTTAATTAATCTCCTAAATATGTGTTTCCATATAATAATTATTTCAACTAATCATGTCCACATACAAACGAGTATGTATGTATGTATGTATAACTATTTGTGGTTTTGTTACATATGTATGTATTTTATGTCTCTGTATATCGATGGAACGTGTCACAGATGCGTATTTACTTGTTTTAAAAGACACTTGAAGCTTTAATTGTAAACATACATATGTAATTACCTACTGAAAGCTTAATACTTATATCAACCCTGTAGGGATGCCAATTCATGTCCACTGATATCAGTTAACATCGAACTGGTACTAAATACTTAGTTTGTGTTTTTCCTTCGAATTGATCAGCAAAAACTTTTCAAAATAAAAGTCAGTAATGACTTTTGTCATTAAAAGTCTTCAATAACTGTTATCCAAGATATATAGTTTAAAAATCAAACTCTTATTTGCAGATTATTTAGATAAAAATCAAAATAAAATATTAATTTGGGATTTGTAAAATAGAAATCAGAAAAAAATGTTATTTAAGAAGTAAATAAATAAAAGTAAAAAAGTAATTGTTGAAGATCAATTTCTTTTTAGTAAAAGTTGTAACCGTTACGGTCCATGAAAATTTGTATTTAAAGAGTCACTGGCGGTGATTGTCTACATCTTCTTTCACCATTTCAGATGTCCGATTAATTTCCTGCTTGGCATGTCCACATGTATGTGTGTATATATGTACGCATTTTCTTACCCTGCCACAATCCATCACAAATGACCGATGAGCGTTGTGACTTTTTATAATCTGCGATTACTAACGACCGCATGCGATATGTTGTCTTGTTTTTGTTTTTTTTTTGTAATTTTTTCATCACTACTTCGTCAATACTATTTACTTGGCTACTTTATGCATATAAGTGGTTCCTGGGTTTTTTCTTCTTTACGACGAAATTCTAAATTTAATGTTTTACCCACGCAAAACATTAAAAAAAAGGTAGAAAAACCACAATCACTTGTCGCTTTAAATGGTTAATGGCGTCGAAGTGACGTGAGTCGCAGTGCTTCTGTCGAAAAGCTCATTTAATTCCTTGTTTTTTTTTGTACAAATGTAGTTTTTTATTCGCAGTAATTACCAATTACTTAAGAACTTAAGTGCGTTTCGGAGAACTTTTAAGATCATTAAAGTAAAAATTTACTTAAATTTGTCTACGTCGTACATTATCTATATACATACATACATAGGTATGTATTTACATGCAAGTATATTTATTTGTCTAAAATTCCCTTTCATTCGAGAACTTTTCTCAACTTTTGATTTAATTGCGGTACTTACTCATAAGTCAGTACGTTTTTTATTTAATAGCGCAGAGTTGAAATTTTTGTCTCATATAAGGTATTATTATTATTACTAGGGAAGAAAAAACTATTGTATGATGGTGGGGCAGCTACCCATTTACATATATAGCTTTTTTGAAGTTCGGGCCAAATATGGCCGCCCCATTTTTTTTTTTTTTTTTCCAGTTTAGATTCATCTGTGGTGTACCAAACCTTCCCATTAGGTTCTGTGTATGGCTTCCCTGCATTCCAGAGAGCTCGATCTGCAATGAGTGCCATAAATTTCCTAGAAATTTCTTTATTGCATCGCATCAATGACCTCAAAGAATTCCGTTATGACCTTCAAGTGACCCTTATTACCTCCGATTATGAATGCGAAGGTGTCTAGGATTTTCAGTGCCTCAGTGGTCGCCTGCTTTTCTATTTAAATAACTAGAAAGGGCAGGTATTCCAATCAAGGCATTGAACGTATTAAGTATACTAGATACTTATTTTGCTCGCTACAGTAAAATTTAAGTTTAATTGCTTTTTATATTTTAAAACGAATTTTTTTTTATGAGAACGTAAAATTACCAAATTCATTCACATTAACATTTGATATCAGCGCTGTTGCATAAAATCTGTGTCTAAATCAGTTCATTCATTGAAATTTGTTAACGATTGACGTTATTTAATTGGAATTTTGTATGTCCAAATAATTCACGATTTTCTAGATTTAATTTTTATTTATTTATTTTTTTTTTTTTTTTTGGTAGTGACGAATGGCAATTTGCCGCCGATACAAAAATGCGAACGTGCACATTTTTGCAATCCAACTCACAAATTACATACCATAACCAAAAATAGGAAAAATGAAACGGCCATTGGCGTCGCAAAGTGCAATACGCCAAACAAAAATGTTGTAATAACAACAATAATGAAGTGATGTAAGGAGACTAATAATAATAGATTGGCGCTTACACATATGTACGCTAGTTTTCGGTTTTTTATTTTTTGATGTTGGGTTGAACCGGGCTTGAATCCAGGCCCTGCGTAGTGGTAGTGGTAGCACAAAATTTTCTTTTTGATGCAAAAATGCAACTACGTAGATGTTCTTAGAGTATTTCTGCATCAAAAAGAAAATTAAAAAAAATAAATAAATTCGTTTACGTTCGCGATTAGAGCTCGGTATGTTCTCTAAATATTTTTCAGACTATAAAAAAAAGTCAAAAAAATATATACTGCAAAAAAGTTTTCTTTGCGTTTTTTCGTGGACACCTTAGAATTCTCTCCCACAGCCGCTTGCTTTGCTCAAGAAATTTTTCTGAGACTGAAAGATTTGCGAGCGACTTTTTGTGGTTTATTCTTTGATATATTTGGGAAATTTTTTATTTTTTATTCTAGATTTTATGCACAACTTTTCGGAATTCCTCGTGCTTAGTTTTTGGGGATTTTTTGGAGTTTTCTCGTAATCTTTTGAAACTTTTCATAATGTTTTCAGGATTTGTTAACAAATTTTCGGTAATTTTCTAGCAATGTTTTTTTTTTTTATCTGGTTTTTTTCTATACTTTTCGGAATTGTATGTGCTTAGTTTTTTGGATATATCTGTTTAAATTTATTTGGGATCTTTTGAAATTTTATGTTATTTTCGTGATTTTTCAAAAAAATTCTGGATTTTTAGGAGTTTTTTTGGAAGTTTTTGAAACTTCTCAGGAATTTTTTGAGTTTATGCTAAATTTCATGGGGAACTTTTTGTGTATCTTCCGGTTTTGTAAAAATTTGTTTGCCTTGTTGACTAAGCCTTTTAAGAAAACAAAATGTCAAAAATTTGACCAAATGGCGGGTAAAGCAGTTTAAGGAGCAAATACCTTTAGTACTCTTATGATGATTCCCTAATCTTGAAAGCCCAAAATAACGTTTCCTTCTCTAATAAATGCGAAGATAGTTTGGTAAATGAAACCCTAATAGGCTATTTACCTAAGATTGATTCAATTTATCGCCTCTAAATCGCCTCATGTAATCACCGTAAAAATATACTGAAAAGATAAAACTAAAATTCTGGCCTTTTTGATGCCCCAACTGTAGAGCATTCTACGCTTAGCCACTAAGAATACTTAAACCTTGAAAAACACCTAATGAGTTCACAAAATGACTCCGGACGGCTGAAAATCCTTGTTGCAGCGAGTCGGCAAGGCACATCATTGTTTGTTTTTCTAGTGTTGATTGCAAAATCAATCTATTGACATTGAATTCAGACCACATGTCCGGCACAACAAGCTGCTTTTAGACCAGAGGATCTTTGGTGGCTTTGTTAGTTGAGTAGAACCAAAGCAAGGGCGGAAAGCATACTTCAGTGGCGCAGCTTTTCATGGCCTTAACGTTTACGAAAAAGTTGACAAAGGACCATGTGATATCGTTCCCACGAAACATAGCGTAGATTCCATCACCAATAGGTCTACATATGTTGGTAAGTAGCATTATAAAAAAAATCGCAAATCGTCTTCGATCTTGCTTGCCAGTTACTATGATTTCCAAGGTATCTTGAAACGTCACTTTCACTCACTCCTTATAAAATTTTATTAGAAGGCAAATCGCTTTCGTCATTGTGCCAAGTTCTGTGTTAAGTTGGCAACATATGATCAGTAACTGTATGTAGCTATAGCAAAAAGTAATGTGGAAAGAACGAGGTTTACCTATAGGCAGATACGTATGTGTCCAGGGGCAAAGCCTAGCTCTAGCTAAAAAGTGCGGTTTGAAAAAGCTGGGTGTCGCCAGAGATAGTGTTTTGATGTGACCCCCTCATTGCCCCAAAGTATCTGCGGCAGTGAGGATCAGTGTGATATTTGGTCGCACTAATCGGACAGTGTTTCGTGAACACACCCAGCAAAATTCAGAGTTACGCCTAAGAAGATACCTAGACCCCCTTCATTTCACCTTCGGTAAAAACTCACTGGGCTGACACGAGGCGTATTTATCCAAGAGTAGTTCATATGTAGCATTGATCAACTAATCCGACATAGAAGATGTCACAATATCGAAAAAACGTTTCCTCCAAACAAAAATTGACATCATTTTTGGAGTAGTTCGATCTTTGGGACCTTCTACGATCGAAAGTGGGGATCGAAGGATATTTTTCGGATAAGAAGACACATTATGCAATTGCAATGACTGGTAAAGCCGAAGTCTATGTAATCCTCGAAACGCTGTCAATCCGTGGTACACTTGAACCACTAATATGGATGTGTGCGCGTATTTTTACCCAGTGAATGGTGCGACAAAATCACGTAATCTCTGAGGCAACAAAAATCGTTAACGCCGATTGGAAAAAATGCACCAATTGCAGCAACAATCGACTGTAAAGTCTATAAAGCCACCAAACAAAAGCAAACAAATATTTTAACGCGGCAACAACAAAAGCAACAACGATGAATTGTTCGAAACAAGATATGTTTGTACATTTACCCCGACCATAAAAAAACAAACAAAACAAAAACACACAATAGCCGTAAATGGTAAACAACAGTTGCAGCAATAAACTCAACTGAGTCGTAAATAAAGCGTTTGGCCTATAATGAAGAAAACCAAACCGGGTTGCTGGTGATCGCTTGTGGCAGCGATTTTTGTTGTTGTCATCAACATCAACATTCCACCCAAATCCACGCCGTGCCACACCACACCACACCAGCAGCAGCAGCAGCAGCAGCAGCAGCAGCAACAGCACCAGCAGCAGCAGCAGCAGCAGCAGCAGCGTTACTGAAATCACTTTGGTATTTTAAAATATTTTGCTAAGCCAAAGTAAATATTTTCGGGATGGTGAGTAAATGGTTATGCGATTGACTGCCCAACAACTGGTTGGTTAGATCAGTGGCGCGGTGCGCATGCGCAATGGACCTATGGCTAAAGCACTTGCGCGCGCAGTCAAGTCAGTTATACCTGCCGTCGCTATTCGCCAGCCGTCAGCCGCCAGCCGTCAGCCGCCAGCCGTCAGCCGCCAGCCGCCAGCAATCAATGGCCACGAATAGTTTCAACACAAAAGCAAGCCAAGTCAAAAGTTTAGCGCGGGAAGAAGTGTTGAGCGCACGTTGCGCTGCGCTGGTTGGGCCCGTTGCAAACGGGAATGCAAACGAGTTGAGCAACTAGCTGAAAGGCTAAGCTCTAAGCAAATATTGTCCGTTACTTTTTTTTTAATATATATTTTTTTTTATAAAATTTGTTATTTATTTATTTAGATTTTTTTTCTTGCTTGCTTGCTTCATAAGTAGAATGACCACTTTACGATCTAAGTCACAGCTTAAATTTTATTGGCATTTGTCTGCTCTGTCCGTTGGTGATTAGTTGTCTTGCACTGTTTAACATTAAATATTTGCAAGAAATTTGTGATAATTATACAAAAATATGCAAATTAAGCTACAGATAATTATTGGTATGCAGTGAAGAGAGGAAGCACACTTGCGCGCCACTTATCTTGTAGCGCCAGTTGTTTGACACAAATTCTTGTTTATTATCCATAGCCACTTAGTGTGGGCTTTCGACAAGTAAGCTGAAAAAAACCCGTGGAGTTACTTACTAACAGAATTTCTATTTTTTACGTAATTATTTAGTTGAATTTTCTTTAATTTTTGGTTGGAGTAAGATAAAATTTAGATCTGTTATCTGATTAAATATAATGATTCTGAGTGAAAAGAGGTCTCGCATGGTGTCTGTTATTCATTTCATCAAATTTCAAAATACCCTGTAAACTTTTTCTTAAGATTCTTTCGTTTGACACTAATACTTCAATACTTCATATAACTTTTGTATAAATTAAATTAAATTAAATTCGAATTTTCAAACAGGTGGCAATTCTCTTCAAATGTACTTTCAAATCAAAACCTTCTAAATCTCTTTCTTTTGACATTGTGATATATGTACATACATATGTATATTCAATTATAAGGATGATAACGATAACGAAAAAAATCGATAACCATATCGTGAACTTTAACAATATTGGTCACGATAATAATTTCGATAAATCGTTCCCCGCTTTGGGAATAAATAACACGGACCTCCAATGATGTCCTCAATACTATTTTGTAGGGGTGCTGAAAAAATCCCATCACACCCGCTGCTTTGAAGTGTGCGAAAGACTCTACCGTCCACCGTGCTTTGTTCCTGTAAAAGATGGAAACAGGTCTGCTATGACTCCTCAATCTAGGCAAACTGTGTTGCGAGGAAACAGAGGTTTATCTGATCGTGGCACCACCGCAGAGCCTGGGAATTGTATGTGAAGCAAGTGATTCAGTTTCTCGTTGTTATTTTTAGTGAAGGTGCCATCAATTGCCTTCGTAGCAGATGTATCCCTTTGGGGGATTCTTTTGATAAAAATTGTATGGAGACAGGAGGCCTCAGACAGCGTCTCTATCGCATTGTTGCCTCCATGATTCCCTCTTTGAACGTCTAAAGCAAAGACTATACAATTTGTATAATTTGTACAGGTACAAAGTCGATTGTTTTGTAATATTTTTTTTATTGAGCTAAACTCATTCTCGCTAAAAATTTCTAGACAATACCACTCTGTGACTGTCAAAATGTACAAATCTAGACAAATGTACAAATCGTGTGATCCCTGCTTAGTAAGTTTCTTATAGTCAGTGAGAGCAGCCTTGTGCGCTGTACCCACTGATGCGATCTTCTGGCCGTGCTGAAAGCCTCCTGCCAGCTTTGCGCTTTGCATCCGGTTCGCCGTTCCGCCAGGAGGGAACCTTACATTTCAACACGGTGGGACTAGGACCCTGTTGGACATATCCGTTCATTTCAACGACCCAGTTAATGGTGGTTATCAACCAATTTGTTCTTCTATTCAGCGGAATTTTAAAGATGGCCCAGTTGTTTTTTTCTGTGCGGCAAAGTCAAGTTACTGAGCTCTGATCGCCCTGCGATATCGAATCTGATGTCCTCATGCTCCGAGAGCGATGCTTCGTCCGAAACTTGCCAATTACATATAAAATCAGAAACTGATCTGCTGTAGAGAATATGGTCCTATATCTCCTCCCGGACGGCAGTAGTAAACATGGGTTTTTAACCGCTGTTCGCAAAATTCGAAAAGCTGTTCTACCACCAATGATGGTTTGGTTGGGACGGCACCTAGGAGCCAGGCAGACGCAGAGACAATTTCTTGCACCCCACCAACCATCGACCATTCGACTACAGCCGCTAAAAAGTCCGTAGAAATAAAACTAATAAGAGCAGTGTTATTAAGATTTCCGTTAATCAAGAGGTCGGCGCAGTGCGTATCCCCGAACCGGTCGTAGACTAACTTACACGAACTACTCAGTTGTCTCACTTGACCTCTGCTTAACCGTGGTTCTTGCAATAGGTCTGTGGTGAAGTTTCGTTCACTGGCTTACCTATTTATTGTGACTGATGTCCGCTTGGCATAATGTAGTGTGATCCGAGGTCTCAGATTTAGTCACTGTTGATGCACCAGTCAGCACAGTTGCTTGGCAGTGATTGGGAAACTTGACCCGAAGGTGGCTCGCCAGCACAGATCTCCGTGTGAAGAATCGGTTTAGGAGTTTCGACTTAGGCCGCTCCTTCAGCTGTTATGACCATGTGCCAGCTGCCAGAAAGCCCAGCGGCTCTACTGGTAGATGCCCGCACGTCCAGTTCGCCGCCTCTTTGCGTTGATACTCCTTAGCTCGCAACAGCAATTTAAAGTGTCACATCGACGCGAGACCTCAAGCTAATGAGCTAATCAAATTCCTTGTGTTGTTGGGCTAATTAAATTCCTTGTAAGTTCGCTATTCCTCGTTCCATTTGCAAAATTAGGTATCATTGGAAATTTAATAATTACATACATATGTATATCTGCTTTACTATCTTAAAAATTTTGTATACACGATCTTTTTTAAAATTTGTTATGTTTACTTTGGAATGATCATATATATGTATGTATACATTTTTAGGTGCATTGTTTCAAACATTCGATTAA
>NW_016165852.1:0-26152 GCF_001687245.7 Rhagoletis zephyria | reverse complement strand
TTTCTTCTGAAATGCATATTTGTATATTTCGTGTATAAAACTTTGAGAAAAACCACATTTAAATGAAAAAATAACTTTTTATATAAAAAAAAATATTTTAAACAAAAGGATTACCAACGAATTTTTAAACAATTGCTACCGTTGTAAATTACACCACCTTTCCTCTGAGATGCATATTTGTATACCTCGTATAAAAAAATTTGAGAAAAACACTTAAAAGGAAAAAATACCAGTTTTTTCTTATAAAAAATATTTTAAACAATAAAATTAAATAAATAAAACAGAAAATTATCTTTAATTTTTATATTCAACAAGGCCATAATATACCAAATTAAATTAATTTTTATACATAACCTTTTATGTAAAAAAACAATAACCATGGTGTTCTTATATTTTTATATGCCTAAGCCTTCTGTTACATATACCTCTCTGAAGTTGGCAACACAACTTTTTCCAAAAAGCAAAAATTCCTATCGGATAATTTGCCGTTAATTATCCGTAACTTTGGCGCGAACATATTTTAAAAAATATCGCGTGCCCTATTTAATAATTTTCCGTTAATTATCCGTTGTTTATCCGTGGGACTAAAAATTTTGTCGCAGATATAGTAAAAAAAAATCGAGTGCTTTGCGAACTTCCGTGAAATTCATCAAAATCGGATAACGTTTACCATTTCCGCCCATAAGGGCAATGCCTTAACTTTTATCATTTTCGACATTTCCTCATTCCTAAGCGCAGAATAGCGCATATACGAGATTTCAGCGAATTTGTAGTTTAACCGCAGCTTATATGCTGATGTGTCCTATGTCATTAAAACGATTTTTCAGCCTTGACCGCCCTATGTATGCATGTCTGTATATATGTACACATACATATGGGCGTTTCCAATGGAATGTCTACCGCCAAAAAAAAAAATTAAAGTCGTATATTCTACTTATTTAAAGTCCAATTTGGTTGCTTTTTATAAGCAGAAACATTTTCGCCGAAAATGGTCTTGTTAGGTGGCTTATTTATGCTCTGATTTGTTTCATATTTGGCATGTTTAATTCAAACATAGTACCGTTGTGTTCCTTCACTTAATTCATAAATTTTCTGACAGATACGCCCCTTCCGAAAATTCAAAGCCATATCTTCAACAAAACGAAATTTCTTGGCACCTTTAAAGCAGCGGTGAAAGTACTTTCCACCTTAATTTAAAAAGTTGTTTGCTTCCTTTGTAAAATTTCAAAATTTTCCAATATCGCCTTTTGCATTGATTGCGATGCGTCGCACATTGGGCCGCTTCATACAATTTAGCCGGAAAACAATATTTTATATTTCTTGGCGAGATTTCTTGGCACGGGGTAATTACACCTAAGTCATTTTTTGGTATAACCTTTGTTTTCTGAGAGTGGAAAGCAGGAAACAAAAATTAAAAATTAATTAGTGACTGGGCCCAGATTTTTTGTGAGTTTTGGAGGTTATTGCCATCCAATTTCCATATTTTATATTTAGGTTTTTCTAATAGAATAAAGACTACAAACTAAATTTGATCGAAATCGGGTGAAATTTAATGTTTCCGCCCACAAGAGTAGAAGGCATGGCAATTATTCCATCTTTACAAAATTTCATAATTCTCCATTTCAAAGTAAAACTAGAGCACATGTCAAGTTTCAGTGAAATCGGAACAGGTGTACTATTATTTCCACCTGCCTCCATATAGTCGAAACACTGTGCATCATCAGCAAAGAAAAAAAAAAACACTTAACGTGTATTTTTAGCAACTTCAAACATCAACCAAAATTTAGCGAGAAGCTCGGCCAAACACTAACATATGTGTAAGCGCCAATCTATTATTATCTAAAACTGCATGTTCGTTTTTTTTTATTTATATTAAAGAGTTTGGAATTTAGACACACATTTTTAGAATTCTTCTAAATTTCGTACAAAGACTGAAAATTGGATTTACATACTGTTCGTTATATATCTAAATAATGAGCTGTGCTCTAATAAAAAATTTATGAACATTAAACAAACAAAATAAAAATAATCAAAACTGGTTAAAATATTGAGGTGCTATTGTTTTGCCGCAGCCCGTACATATGTACCTACATATATTTACCCGTACTTTTCGTGCGTACTTTAGAATAGACTGGCGGGAGGTCGATATGAGCCATACGCCTGCATGTCGCACGTTAAATATTATAGAGAAATAATTCAAAAAATGCTTTTTTGGAGATTTCATCATACGATTATTAAGCGTGATAAGTAGAATGTGCTCAGTCTAACAGGTAACCAAATTTCCTAAATGTGGCGAAGATATGTGCCTTTCCATCTTTCTTTTTATATATCAATTGTATGAATTGATCAAACTTTGATTGCGTTTTGCCACAAAATCTAAATTTTGAAATAAGTCTCTGTATTATTAAACGTGCGATATATAGTACATACGTACATACGTACATACATACATATATATATAAAATTTGAAAGATATTATCCGAGTTTTAGTATGTAATTTTAGTAGGCACATAAGTACTTATCAGCCTTAATTGTTCATTGCATTTTTAATTAACACATACAACGCCTTAAATAAGATAAAAGCGAGACACGTTCCACATTATTTTTAAATTCATGGGAATATTTATTCTTAGGAATGTGCTTAAATGACATAATATTCGTACATAGTACGTATGTATATGCATACGTATGTCTATGCATTATTATTCCAACTTGTATTCATATTCGTAAAGGTTTAAATACCACTCGAATTATATGTCAAGTATTACCTTAGCGATGCTCTAGCGTTCATAAGGCTGTGGCTTTAATTTATTGCATATCGTTTGCTGGATCTAAGAAGCGATGTTGTTGTTAATTTTATTTTATTACCGCTGTCAATTCTGTAGCTCATTTGATAGTTGCCACAACGAAAGCCAGTCGCAATTAATACGCCTACTGACATTTAATTATATTTCTGTGCTCGTATGGAATAATAGCTTATGTCGGGAAGCTGGCTTTAGTATGATGCAGCATTACCTTTATTCTTTAAACTAAAAGTAATTTGGTGATGAGACTTAATAAAAATATTGTCTTGCTAGTATCGGAACTATTTCTTGGACATTTATTTGCGAAAAGTTCTTCAACGGCTCGGCGCCAGTGAGTCATTCGCAATCGTATGCTGCGAATGCCGCATTATACTAAAGCCAGCCTTTCGACATAAGCTACTTATCCATACTAACCCAGATTTATATGTGCACATTTATTGTAAGAGTACAGGGGCGAACACAATAAAGGTGTCCGCAAGAAAAAAAACCCTCCAAATAATTTTTGTTGCCGGCAATAAGAAAACGTCTCACCCTCGGCAACACATTTACTGTCGGTAATATCTTCATTGTATCGATTTCTTATTACCAGTCGCTCTAAAACGTTCCCCAAAGGCAACTCGCCTGGACGAGTCGTTTTCTTATTACCTGAACGAGTCGTTTTCACATCGCTTTATTATTGCTACAGGCGATAGTTGGTGGTAATAATTGTATTCCTTTTAATACTTCATTCATTTTTTTATACAAAATTGGGACTTAAAAATGAAATTAATTATTTCTCTTGCTATGGCGCTTCCTACCTTTGGCGCAAACTCGATGCTTTTGGAGAATCCTGTCGACGCAAGGTGTCATCAGTTTGGGAGTAATAATGATAACATATTCCTAAAATGACATGAAAGATATGTTACCGATTTCTCACCACGGCAATAAATCAGCAAGGCGCCAATATATTGCCATTGGCGATTGTTGCCTATCTCTCATGTTTTGCATGGTGGGAAAATACATGTAAATGTATATATGACAACACTCCCATATGTACATATATACATATTTGTGCAGGCATCAATATCCTTATGCAAATATTTACTAACATACAACTTTGATGTATGTATGTATGTAAGTATATGAGCATATAAAAAGATATGAGTGCATTTATGTGCATATATTAATCATCTAGTATGTATTAACCAACATACATACACACATACTATGTACATTAGTCCGCAGCACCAACAAACACACAAACAAAAAAAGTTTGCAGGACACTTGTTTTTTTTTGGCCGACCCGGGGTCGCCTTTTAAAGTCTTTCAGTATTCATATGTATATATGTACATTTCGGCAGTAAAATACTTCCATAGCAAAAGTTTAGTGTTTTTGGTGAGCTTTGATTTATTGGCGGTAGTGTGCTACGTAAGGGTGACAAGAACTGGGATCTGCTAGAATGGCGTACTTGAGGCCAATGAACTTTTGTACAAAAAAAAAGATGTCACCTCGAGACAAAGATATCGATATATCGTACTTTAACAATAGGGANCAAAATTATGATTTTCAAGTATTCTCTACCATTTTTACCAAAAAGTTCTAAAGTTGTACATATATATTTTTTTTTTAACAAAAAAATACGGGTGTTCTTTTTTCCATTTAGAAAAATTCTAGGGGGTGAGAGCTTAACATTTTTAACTTTATTCCCCACCCTAATGTACATGCGTGTATGATACGTTTTGCCGCTTTATTATTATGACCTTTTAGTGTTAGCTTGTTTGTGACGTTCGCCTTATAACCGGTGTTGTTTAATTCTGTCATATCGAATCTATTATTTTTTATGTCGCTGTATTATCATTTATGGTGGTTTTTGCCAGTTATTAAGTTTTTTTTTTACCAAACAACGTCCAAACAGTAGCCAATACACGCTGAGAATAGGAGTCGCAAACAGTCGAATCAAGCTGTTGGCACCGTTGGCGACACTCGTCAGTCCTGCCAATAAGCGATGTACTATTTAAGTTAAATGAATTAATATTTTTTTTATATTACGGCTATTTTATATGCGGTATATCTACGGTGACCATTCCTACTGATTTTGGCGGGTCAGTACCGATTTTGGGAAAATTGGCCCGCTGTATATTTTTCAGAAGTCGGGACGTATAAGTGTGCCGATTTTTCATATTTGTACCGATTAACTTCTATTAACTATCGACTTTCAGGGCCTTCTTTATTAATTTAACAGGTGTCCCCGTGAACTCGTCCCCAAAATCCATTTTTCTGACAAACGGAGCGGTACTTTCGTTATCACAAAGAACATAGAATATAAAGGAGCCATAAACATAGCCGGCATTCTTATTTTCTATGATCTTTGCTTATCTTTTATTCTGTCAAAGTGGTACTATCGCTATATTACAGTCTATCATTCTTGCTTAATTTTTTAAATATTTGTTTAGTTGATTTTTTTTAATCAAACGACACTAACTTAAATTTTGTGAAATTATAAAAAAAGAATACTAATCTCCTCAAAAATTCATGGATATGAAAAATATAAGCTGTATTTATGGTGAGGACACACTCTAAAAAATTTTAGTGTGAATTTACGCTTATTAAGAGAGAGTAAATTTTTGCGATAATTTTTGAAGTTTTTGCTATTTGTTTTGTTTTAAATAAAACTGTCATAAGAGATGTTAGGATTCGATGCTTAAGAAATGTCTCGCTTTTTGTCCTCAGAAATCTGGTCACCGTAAGTATATCCCACACAGGGATTCCTAGGTCGGTGTATTTTCACTTACACTGCTTAACTCCAACATAGCCGAGCTGCCTCCTCTCTAACAGAATTTAACTCCAGTAGAAATATCTGTCGAACTGTCAGAAAGAGATCCCTCTAATTAGTAGAAACGTATTTTCCAACTCTATTTCTTTGTAAAACGAACTCACTCACGTCTTAATTCAAGTTAAAAAAAATCAGATTATTACGATACCGTTGAAAAATTTTACTAAATCTTTTTATACACATTTCTTAAGGTTAAACTGTTTTGAGGGGGTTTTAACAAATTTTTTTTTTAATAAACTGTTTTTATTCATAAAAAACTCCATTTTTGAAGGTATTTTCAAATCAGTTCAGTTCACATAAAACTTAATATTTTTCCAATATATTTTGGTGCAAATCTTATGGCCTTATTCATAAGAAATAAAGTAGGTTTAAGGAGTTTTATAAATTTACGTTTTCATACATTTTTCAATTTATAGACCTTTTATAAAGCTACTTTATTTTTTTTGAATAAGGCCATTAAAAATAAGTACTGATTTTCTTCTTGTATGGGGTAGCCTCTAGGTAGCAAACACCTGTTAGATACCAAACATTTCCTTCCAACTCGACCTAATTAACACCAGATCTTCATAAAAGGCGTCCATTAACACTCGGTAGGGTTTCTCACCCTCGGCATATCAAAAGCGACTGTAAAAAAAATTTATTTTTAAATCAGCAATACATAGCAAAAAAAAACTTTATTATTATTTTTTAATAATAAAACCTTTTTAAGGCAAAAATAAAGTCAAAGCTACGAGGATCACTGAATTAGTCTTTGGAATACCTAAGAAAAAAACAAATTCTGCAAGTAAAAATGGTGTTATTGGTTTTCAAGATATTCTTCAGCATGATTTGTATAATTTTTTTCAAACCAAATATTGAAGCATTTTACCCGCTGTAAAGTCGGTACCTCAAAAACATGGGTTTTGTACGCGTTAACAGCTTTTTGTCGAGCATTTTAATGGGAAGTTTCGGATTTGACTTGTTTTACTTTTCGGAATTTTAACGGAACTTTTCTGATTTTTTTATTTTAATTTTTCAGAAACTTTAAAAAATCATGTACATAGAGTTTAACTGTTCTTTTTAAGATCGGTCTCTAAAGATCATACTTGACTAAATCCCTGAGCGGGTCTGGGCGGTTGTTACAACTCCATAAAACATTTTCGTCTCCCAAATTGCAAATACAAAAATCTAAAATAATGGATCAAATGGTGCTTTAAATTTGTCTCCCCTTTCCTTTATCTTTATCTGCTCTTGCATCATTACTCAATGTGTTACAAAAACACAACGCACTGATTTCTGCTTCCCTATCATGATTGCAGCCACTTCGTCAACTTGGCAGTAGCATCGCAGCACTCAGCAGTTGCTGTCGCTGCTGCTTGCGTAAAAAAAAACGAGAAAAATTCAAAAAAAAAAAACACTATCAAGAAGTCGTACGTTCGTTGCCATCATCGATTGCTGCTGATAAAGAAAATTCAACTGACACAAGTAGCAGCGGTGGCAGCGATAAAGTCAAGTGTAAGTGTTGCGCAGCATGCGGTCGCAAGCAAGTGTTGCAGTTGAAAATCCACTTGACATTTAACATCATCCTGTCACTCCGCACAACTGCTGCTACTGAAATCCTGCCTCCACCTCACTCTCTCCAACGCTCTATTCGTTTAGCTTTACGTTATCCTTCCATTTCAATCAGCACTGTGACACTTGAGGAGCACTCAAGCAGACTATACCACTTTATTTTTCCGATTGTGTATGTGTGAGTGCGTTTATTTTATTTGAGTATCCGTGCCTGTGGAAAATTTTAATTTGCATTTTCTCTTGACCTATACTTTTGCTTTGAAAAAATCCCTTTTTTATGCTGTCAGAAAATGAAACTCAAAGCCTACTCCTTCCGTGTCCTATGTTGTAGAATTTATGCTTGTCCATGCCCCTTTTTTATTTACATCCTCTCTTATGCATTATTTCATGGTCTACTCGTGTTTCAGTCGCGTTACCCAATTTACATTTGATTTCATTATCCTTTGGTGATCCTTCTTGCACGTGCCTTTTATCAAATATCCTTGCAAATGAAAACTCTACTGTCTATGTGTACTTATGTAAATAGGTATGTACAAGTATGGGTGTATTCAAGAACATATACAAAAATCAAAGCAGCCGTATTCTTAATAATAATAATAATAATAACACATATGTTAGTGTCTGGCCGAGCTTCTCCTCCGATTTGTGGCGTGCGCCTTGATGTTGTCACACAAAGCGCAGGGACCTACAGTTTTACGCCGACTTTGAACGGCGATTGTATTTTTATGAGAAGCTGTTTTTCATGGCAGAAATACNCTGCCTGCCGAGGGGCCGGCCGCCGCTGTTAAGAAAAAACCTTTTTCCAATATTTTTTGTTATGTTGCTTTAACCAGGGCTTGAGACCAGGCCCTGCGGAGTGGTAGCGCGCACTGCTTACCACTACACACACACACACATGGCCACATTCTTAAAGCTACGAAAATTATTAAAGAAAAATGTTAACGTGTTGTAGAAGAGGAAAACGATATAAATTTTAAAATGCCCTAACTATCTCTATTTCAGTAGTAACATATTTTTAAATTACTACATTTCATTAACCAGTTGAAGGATATTGAAAAAACAAAAAATAAAATGTAATTTTTTATTTCATGCATAATTACTTTGCACCAGTCACAAATTTAAATATTTTTAATATTATTTTTGTTTGTAAAAATATTATCCAAGCTTTTAACAAGATCATATAAATCAAAGTCTCAAACTTCTTTAGAACATTTTTAGGTACGCAGTTTTGTAGTCCATGCAATTTTAGTCTAATGAAGAGCAAAAAGAGCGGGCAAAAAATGCTTTGATTTTTAATATATATTTTGTTGCCATTTTTTCAACAAGATTTCAAAACATCAACCCCAGTTTTTATGACAAGAAGTTTAAGGACTTTTCGGCACGTTTCTTTTTATTTATTTCTTCAGCACTTTTCGGGCTTCTTCGTTTTATATATTTTGGGATCTTTTGAAATTTTAAGTTGCTAAAAAATCCCGTTGATTTTTGGGATTTTTTTTTTTTATTGAAGGTGTTTCACGTTTTTCCATACAAAGTATGTTCGACAATTTTCTTTTTTATGGAGGGAAGACACTGCCAACAAAAAAAAAATCCAAAAATCAACGGTTTTTTTTTTTTTGAATGACTTTATTAGCAAAGAAATAAGAAGGGTGAGAAAATACCTTTCCACCGACACCTCTTAAGTCTAAATCAGAAGAGTTTAGGCTCAGTTATTCAAGTTTTTCCTATATCAATCTTTGAAAAAAAGTTAAAAAAACAGCATCAAAAATATCATCATTACGATTTCGTAAATTTTTTTTTTTTTTAAATATTTTTATGCAAATATTTTTAGCTTAAACCGTTTTGTCATTTGAGGGGATTTGTTCAAAAAACATCTTTAAGAAACTATTTTTATATCATAAAAAACTCATTTTTAAATAGAGGTATTTTCAAATCGGCCCAGCTCGCTTAAATCTTAATATTTTTCTGAAATATTTTGGTGGACGTCTTAAAATATAATAGATCTAATAATTCCAATGGGAAAAAAGTCCCGTTATTTTTTTTTGTATGGGGAGTGATGCAGTCAACTGTACATATATGCTTTCTATTTACATATACATATGTACACTGCCGGAACAAAGTATTGGCACAGCAGATTTGTCACAATATATGCAATAATTTTCATTCTAATACTTTTCCCTAATTTGGTATAAAAATGTGGTTCATTCTACAACAAAAAACATAAAAATATAATTCCTAAATTTTGTACAAAACTCGCGAAAATTCAGCAAATTTTCATACATTTTTTAATCAGATTTTTTAGAATTTTTTGAGTACGCAGTTTTGCAGCCCATTAATTCTAGTAAAAAAAAATACTTTGTTACGCCTGTGTACATATACATAATATAACCCAGCCAATCGATATAATTGTACACTTAATGAGCGGCAAATAAAGGACGACTGAATACTTATTCTTTGGCAACTCCTTCGCCAAATAATTGTTCCAAAAATACCATAACGCCCATAATGCTCAAATATCCCTATGGCATTTTTCCCATCTACCAAATGTACTCAGACAAATATACGTATGTATGCTTGGTATGTATTTTATTTGAATTCTGTCGTTTCTATTTTAATGCATATTAGTTACGTACATATTTTTGTGCCAATTAATAGCGATCCAACCCATCCCAACGAAAATTTGTATGCATTATAATATAAGCAAACGTTATACTTGCGGGTAAATATTAACGTTAACGCAACGCACTCATCAAAGCCAACGTCATCAACGCTAATCCTGTTTGCTAGACCTTACCGATATTCTCCTGTATAACTTCTTAGTTATGTTTATATGTATGTACGTATGGATTTTATATGTATGTACATATAACATCTAAGTATTTCTATTTATTTGCTTTTCGTCATCAACATTGTCGAAAGCGTTGACGCATTAAAGCGTCAGTGACAGCGTTATTTTGTCGGCGTGGCTCCTTGGCGATAGCCTTTGTTTACCACAATTCATAGTACTTATCGCTATCGATGTTCCTTGTTGGTATTGTGTGTAAACTCACCCTTTCTTTTGCCAGGTTTATAGATATTGCTTGGTGCCGGTTGGTGGCCCAGCCCGTGTCGATTATTATTTATGGATCGGGACGTCGATGTGGGTGTGTACGGCCATTTTGTTAACGGTATTCAAATTATCCTTATTTATTGATATATGTACTTGTACAACACAACTGTCAATCGATTTGTCATTTCGTGGTTGGGTTTTATGTGTTTGTTTACGTACGTACATTCATATCTATGTATGCAGTTATTTTGTTTCTATTTTTGGTTATTGAGTTTGTAGAATTTGTTTTTGGATTTTCGCTTCAAAATTGGTATTACTGCGTGGGGTATACTTACGTGTTGGCTTACTTTGAGATTTTTTTTTTTTGCTGACGGTGTAGCTCATTTTCTACCATATAAAAAATGTTCGAATATATCGTCGCTGTGTCGAAAAAAGATTCGATATCAAAGTTGAGTGCAAAAAAAACGGTAAAAACTTCGGCGAAGAAAGACGCGTAAACCTATTTGTAGGTAAAGGAACCACGTCACGGAAATTTCTTAGAATATTCTCTCCCTACCCGTCTACTTTTATCGATTGTCTTTCATCGTCGTAACGCTGTTAGTGTTTACGCGTCTTTCTTCGTCTTATTAATATTTAAGCTCCTTTTTCACGGTCCAAACACTCGTGTATGTACCGACGATATGTACTTTTTATCTATGGAAAGTAATGCGTAGGACCATTAGCAATAAAAACACTCCCGAAAATCAACAACATTTTTGAATTGAACAAAAAAAAATGCTGATTAAAAAGTTTGAAATTTGGTGAACATTTTTTCTTTTTTATACAAATTATGTGCTAAATGGATAAAAAAAATATTTTCGATGCCTTAATATTTTATCCTAATAAGTACCTCAGTATTCAGTGAAACGAAATTAAAATAAAAAACTTTGAAGAAATAATGTTGATAAACAAAAATATCAGCCTACTCAGTACCCCAGAAATCTATACAATTAATATTTTGGAAGCAAATCAAAAAAAAAAATGTTACGTTTTGAATCTAATAAATTAAATCTTAATATCTTGCATTATAAATTAGGTGACAACCCTATAAAGAAATACAGCAGGTTGCAAGTACATATTTTGAGTGTATGTATGTATACTGTGTATATGTACATATCTACATAAAAAAATTATCGTTGAATTTAGTAAGATTGAAATTGTTATTAAACAAACGTGGCAACCCTAAACAAAGTTATTTCTGTATTAAAGTTCTCAAAAATGTCTTATTTGATAGTTATTTTAGCTAAATTTTGTAGAATCGCAAGTAAGTGGCAACCTTACACTCCTTATCCTAAGGGATAACATTTACTATATAGGCAAATACTTGTTCAAAACCAATCTTAATTTTCTTAAAAAAAAATTAAACCCCGGTGTTTAAGCGACTTATGCATTTCCCGCATAAACAAAGAACAGCGAATAAACACACGCACTTGTGCTTAAAAATAATTCGTCCGTTCTTCATTGGGTATGCATTTTTTAATGCACTTCTCAACTGCCGCAGAACAAAACCTACTAAAGTAGTTAATTGCTGGCACTCCAAATCATGCTCAACAAACTTGCTTGATGCATCACAACTCTTCCGGAGTTGCTTCACGGGGCTCTGTATGACTTTCAGCATACAGAGGTGGTACAAGAGCTACCATTGGCCACAGCGCCTACCCAATTTTTGAACTTGAATCAATAACCAGTGCTCAACTTGCTTGACGCATCAACCCACATGCTCAACAATCCCGCTTGATGCATCACCACTCATGCATCATTGGCTCCGACGCCTACCCAAAACATTTTTGCCTTAATAAATTTTTGTGCAAATACATTCATCCTGGTCCTGCCCTCACACTGAGTTATTCACCCGGTAAAAAATATTCCTGAATTACCGGTTTTTTGTTGTTTTTTGGTGTAAAGCCCATATATTGATCTTTATTCAAGTTGTAATTAATTTCGAATAGGCGGCAACCTCATACAAATATTCTCGGAGATAACACCTACCTAGGTAACCTTAAAATGCGAAACATTAGCTGAACACAAAATTTCATCAAAACCGTTATAGCCATTTTCGAGAAACCTATGGATATGTATATATACAAGAATTGCTCATTTTAAATAACAAGACAAAATTTTTGTAAAAAAAAAAAAAACGATTAAAACTAAATTTTTTTAAGAAGTATTGTCCCGATTTATGTGGCCACCATTGTATGTACTACCTAGCAAGTGTTTTTTTAGACGACTTGAATCAGTAAACGTATCCACTTTAGTTAAAGAATATTTGAAAAGTGACATTTACGAAATCTTCCTGGGTTTAAAGTTTTTTTATTGAAGTGGTTCGTAATCATGGAATGGGGTTCGCGAAAAATTTTGGATGTTGCGGCCACTGAAAATCTATCAAAATTTTGTGTAACAACGCATTTTTTTTTATAAATCTCATAGTTGTATAAAAAGACTGAAAAGGGCATACAAAGAAATATATAAAAATCAACGCAATTTTTTAGCTTTTTAAAACTTTCACTTTATACTATATATGTATGACTTCTTACCCAAAAATTTTCTATAAATGCAGATTAAAAATGATAAAATTTTTATGGAAATTGTTTTAATTTTTTTAATTTTTTTATAACGTTAGAAACTTTGATTCACCACAACCATGATTATAGCATGAACAATGTTTTGGTGGGCAATTAACAAAAAAAATTTAACTAGAAAAACATTGCAAATATTAAAAAAAAAATCATCATTCGCTCAGTTTTAATCGCGGATGTACATACTTACATATGTACCTAAATACTTCATTCAGCTTTATAAAGAATTTTTTTTATATACATACATAATGAAAAGTACGTTCTTAATATTTCCCAGCTCTTTTTGTGTACATTTAATTCTGCTGTTGCTATTTTTAATTTTCTTTTTCTCTCTTTCAGATTTGCGGGTGCTTTCATACTACATACATGCATATTTGCGGTAGATAAATTCATTGTTAAAAAGTTTGTCTGTGCATAAATCCTTGAAAAATTTCTTCGAGTCCCTCCCTGCTCATGCTTCAGAAACGCATTCAATTGCTGCTAACATTAGTTGTTAAGCTGTAAAGTTCTACGAGTATTTCAACAAAATACAACTACAACATCGTCACGACAATAACAATAATAATAGAGGACCACGTGCAAAACTTTACATTTTGTAGTTTCCATCCGTGCGTAAATTTTAGTGTGTTTGGTGCTTACAAACTTAATTGAGGGTCCAAATCCGAAAGGTAAAGTAATTTAAATAAATTTTATATCTACTTATATGTTTAAAATATTTTCACTAACCCTTCAGTTAAGAGGTTTTGCATAAATGTTTGCGTTTCCAAATTGATTTTAGAGCCATGGTTTCTTCAGCAAATTTTCTTAGAATTACACTTAGAATCCTTATGTGCTATATGCGCATAGTTGAAAAAATCTCCCATAGCTACAGATGGACCCACCCTAATATATATTTTATCATTCCTTTTTTATCGTCATTTGACGACAAAAATGCTTCTCTATGTTAAATGAGTTCGATAACGAGTTGCGTAGGATCTGCCAACGTGATGTTAGCAAGGTTTTTGCCTATGCTGGGTTTTTATTTGATGCAGGGAACACTTCAGGCTGAGCAAACTACTCGATCTTTACGAGGCCTTAACACGATCAAACGGTGATAAAGGTGGTCGTCCTTACAAGAAGGTTGAAGGTTGCATATTAACGGTATAGCGAGAGCTTGAAAACTCAGTCTCATGCAACCCATCTATTAGCAAACTTAAGCGGTAGGGCTGTGGAAAGACGCAGATAATTCTGCCTAAGATCGATTAATGGTGTACTTTGCAGGGCCTTGATATCAACCCCAGCAATACAGCCCTAGAGCCTAGGCTTGTTTACGCGGAAAATAAAATTGGAACGCCTAAGTCTCTCCGCAAAAGTGAAATATCTACACCCAAAAAAAAATTGTACTTAACTTAAGGAAATGTAGTTTCGTGGAAAAAACTGCGACGGCCGCGTGTGGTGTAGGTGGTGGTTTTTTTTTTATAAGGAGTGAGCTGGTCGGGTCGCCTCGTAACTGTGTTTCGTCAATAATATTTACACACACTTAATTCCTGAGTAACACAAGCTGCTTACTGTAAACTGTCAAAACGCTAGAGTCGATTAAAACTCACAAAAAATAAGTAAAAAACGCGTAATTTTAAGACGCTGCCATTATTCGGAAGTATTGACTTATACGATTTTCTCTGCTTGCATTGAAACTGTCATCCCGTCCCTTCAAAATGCCGCCGGCATTTTCTTCGACCACTGTATAACACATAATCTTTCTAATTCAATTCAAGTGAAAGTGATTTGTAGCCTTTTTATATCAATTGCTTGCCTTTTTTCTACATAGTCCGCCATGCAGTTTGCCGTCAAATACTTCAATAAACAATTCAATAAATTCTTGCATACCTTTCAAAATCAATTTCAATAAATCACAATAATAAATTTTAGGAAAAATGCTTAACATGACAGTCCATTTTGTAAAAAAAAAAAACAATCAAGGTTGCAAGCGAAGCATATGTATTTCCAAATAATGACGTCTTATTGCACGCACATACACTTGTGCTCAGCTGATTAAGTTAAGTGACATTTTAACCAGTTTTGGTTATTTTTCTTTTTTCTATTTATGTAAATTTATATTTTCTTTTATAAAAGTCTAGCACATTACATGCACTTCTTACAGAAATCATAAAAATTCAACAAACTTCAACAATTTTGACATAAAATTTTTATTCAAATTTTTCCTATTCATAAAATTTTATTGAGCTTGAGGCCGTTTTTAATGAAAAACTATTGTGGAAAAGCAACAATATTTTATAGCATTATATTAGCGTATAAAAGTAATTGTCGACCATTCTCTATATAGGAGAAAATGCTCAACAAAAATGTTTGATAAAAAGTTTAAAATTTTTGGATGTAATTGTTAAAGTTGTTTAATTTTTATAAATTTTGTACGAAGTTTGAAATTTTGATTTATGTGATGCCGGTTAAGTAATGTGGTAAAATGTTGTAAAAAACTTAGCATTAAATAGACAGAAGAAAAATAGCAAAAACTGGGAAAAATATAATTTAACTTAATCAGCTGACTACAAGGGTAGGCATATGGAATTTCGAAATTCGTTCAGATTTTTGTTTTTGCACAAACACACATATGTATGTATATAATTGGGTCATATAAAAAGTCTCTGCGAATTTTGTCAATATGTAATGTTGGCGCCCATGCATCTGGCAACACTAATCCATTGAAGACAGTTCTGTAAATCGTCTCTCGTGCAAAAAGTTATATTGATTTGAGAATTAGTGAAATATCTTAAGAGATACGCTGTACGAAAATTTGATGGAAAAGTGGATGATGCAAATGGTTGAACAAGGCCGGTATGCAAGCTGTAAGGAGGCGCTAAGCTACAACCACCTGTGGCAGTTTGGAATCATCTAAAAAGATTAGGCTACTCAAAGAAAGAAGCTCGATGTTTGGGTACCACCTGAATTACCGCAAAAAAAAATATTAATTGACTTAATTACCATCAATGATGACGCTCCACAAACGACTTCCAAGCCTGGATTGACGGCAAACGTGTTTGGTGGGATTGGAAGGGAATTGTCGATTATTTCGTCTCTCTACTGTGCACAACTCGACCGTTTGAACGAAACAATCAAGAAAGGGCGACCAGAATTGACCAACGCAAAATAAGTGGTATTCCATAATGACAATGCCGGGCCACACAGATCTTTGATGACTCAGAACAAATTGACGGAGCTTGGTTGGGAAGTTTTAATCGATATACCGGACCTCGAACCGTCTCACTTCCATGCGCTTTTGCTCTCTGAAAACTCCCTTCATGGTAAAAAGTTGGCCAAGTTATAGAAGTTCTATACCGATGGAATTGTGACACCACACGAAAAATTACAAAAGGTTATAGTCGATAATAATGGCCAGTACTTGGTTTCTAATAAAAATTGTTTTTTTTTTTTTAACCCAAAAATCTGCGGAGCTTTTTTATATGACCCAATATTTGTTGAAGTGAACATAAAAAGTTGTGTGTTGGTGGTACGCATATTTGTTGGTTATGCGTTCGTAGCCTTGAAATGTGGAACCTTTTTCTAGGAATTTCGTGCGCCAATAAAGAATCAGCCAAGAGGAAGCTGTCTTTACGTATGTATGTAAACGCTACATAGTCGGTACATACTAGATACTTATTTACTTGCTGAGACGCGCCGCATTGACACGGCTGTTGAAAGTTTGTATAAGTGAAGAAAGAATATTTTATGCAAACCTGATCAGCACAAAAAATGTACTAAAATTTACACTCCTCGTCATGTGAATAGCACACCCTTTTAATCCTTAGTATTTGCAGTGTTCCTATTGTTTATTTAATATTCATTAATTTTTTATAAAAATACAGCATATTCTACGTGTAAATCCGATTTTAAAATTATGTGCAAATTAAAAAAAAATGTCAACAACGAGGTGCGCTATCCTAATGAACTGCACTGAATAAGTTAATAATATTTTTAGAAAAATTTTATATGCAGTTTGTAGCTCGTATGCTCGAAGAAATTTAAATATAGAAAAAATGCGCATCACCGTCAACAAAAAATTTAAAAAATCAACGCTATTTTACAACCATTTGAAACTTGCACTAGGATAGCGCACCTCCTTGTTGACATTTTTTTTTTAAATTTGTATAAAATTTCGAAAACGGATTTACTCGTAGAATATGCTGTACTTAAAAAAAAAATTGTCAATATTAAATAAACAAAAGAAAAACTGTACATACTAAGGATTAAAAGGGTGCGCTATTCAAATGACGAGGAGTGTATTAAAAGGTAAAAAGGAATGAACGCAACAGCGGCAAAAATGAGACCACCCAGGATTAGACTTGTGCACATATGTACATACACATGCATTCATACATACATACCTATGTATACTATTGGACTTTGTACGACTATATGTGTGTATGTATTTACATATTTTCCGTGGCACACCGTGGTTGCCGTTCCAGCGTCGCCAACGCGGCCTAGTCATCGCTCGTATCAGACGAAAAGTGCGTCGGCCTATAAGCAACGCTAAACACTTTTTTTCTGCCTCTTTGCGCATTTCTTCTTTTTCTTCTTGGCAATGCAGAGCGACCTATAAAGTTAATGATTTGTTATAGCTTACATTTAAGGATGCGGAGGTGCAGGCGAAGTTTAAGGCGAAAAAAAGGACTTGATGCAATGTCGCGCTAATTCGAGTATTTTGCATAAAAAGGAGAAAAAGGTGTAGAGCAAAAAAAAAAAAAGCAGGTTTCGAGAAAAACTTTGCAAGCATGCTGCTGCCTTTATTATTGTAAAATTTTACTTTATTCTTTCCATATAAGATAGGCCGGCTTACAGCTATTAGCCGGCAAAAAGTTTCACAATCAAGACGAAAGCAGTAGGCACAAATCGTGTGAACCCTATTATGATTTTGTTGGCTGGCTGGTAGTGAACTTGACGCTTGGTTGATTTGACTGCTTGCCGGCTGACCGAGCGCATGTGTTCAGCATAGGCGGAATAAAGTCTGTGGGCGCTAAAGTCAGCCAGTCGCCTGGTCAGCAGTCAACCATGATACAGCAAACATACATAAAATAAAATAATTGTGCAAAATATCACTGTGCCTTGTCATGTGTGGACGCACGGACATCTGGATTTGGTAGCGCTTACAAGCACCTTTTGCGTGCTTATTAATCTGTTTTTTTTTGTTTCGTTTTTTTTTTTGCTTTAATACATTTAATTTATGGCTAAGATATGGGTGCTAAAACATGCAGATGTCACAACGCACACATTTGAAGTGTGTAAAATAAAATAATGCAAAGCTTTACATTCTGCTTCTCAGAAGGTAAGACGTATGCTAAGGAATGTCGGCTTGTCGCTTTTTGCCGTTTTAAAGATTCGCCTCATTACCGTGCTGATAGTTCCAAGACTAGCGGAGAAACCTGGATTGCGTCTTTTATCACGTCAAGCGTTGGAGATATAAGAAGTTAAAGCCGCTGTAAGTCCCGAAGAAAAATAATAATAAAAAAGGTTAAAGCCTTCTAAATCTGCTGCCTATTGAAAATCATTCTCAGATAGCCATATACCAGGGCGGCGGCAGGGCTTAAGTCAGTTCCTCTCCACTTCGATATTCCCTAATACATTTCGATATGTTCGTTACCGATCTAACTAAGGGCACTAATAGCCAGAACGTCCAGATTGTTTAAATAGAAAAGAGCCATTTCCGAAAAAAATTGCCAAAAATCGGCCGATTTTTTTTTTGTAATAAAATTTTTTTTGAATAAATTTTAACTTTTATTTTAAAAATGAGATCCTATTATAACATACTAAAGCTCAACTCCAAAAACCTACTTTTCACGTTTTTCGACGCATTTACATGGTCACGCACAAAAAATTGACTTGATGGGGGAAAAATCGCCAAAGGTGATTTCCTAAATTTTTATGCGCACATAGCAAAAAAAAATTGCCAAATTTGCGCTAAATCGTCCAATCTGGATACTCTGCTAATAGCTTGCATACGAAAGTGAGTTTTTAAAGCGGAGATATCCGAGGAGGTTGTTGTTTGCGTTGAGCCTGAGGCCAAAGAAGCGGGTGACTTTTCCAGGTGCGGATTAGAGAGCTTCTTTATTCAGGGTCGACAGGTTGGCAGGTTATGCAAATATATGAGGGATGCCGTGAGGATCTTACCCGTATGCTGGGCCGGTATTTACATATATGGGTGTTTCCAGGGGAAGGTCCACCACGACAAAAAAAATAAAAGTTTTATATCTAACGTATTTACGGGCCGATTTGTCTGCTTTTTAAAGTATATACTGGCTATGTAAGTAGAATCATGTTTGCATAAAATGGTCTTCCTAAGTGGTGCGAAGGTCGAGATATTTCGAAAAACCGTATTTATGGTCCGATTTGGTTCGAATTTGGCGTATGTGGTTGAAACATAATAAATCATAGATTTTTAATAAATTGACCCTGAATTGGCGCTGAAGTCAAAATATAAAGTATATTCTACATAAAATACATGTTTTATTTGCGTTAAAAATTCATTTAAAAGCAATATTAACAAAAATATAACGATGGAAATTTATGTCACGTGACGCCACGTCACGTCACGTTTCACACTTGGCTATGTAAAATAGAATTGAAACAATTTGCATTAATTCAAAAAACTCTAAAAACAACTAGAATTGCTCCAAATCATATTAAAATAAGTTTCATGAAAATAGCCATCCACAATTCGCCGAATTTTGCGATTTTGAAAGAAAAGAAAAAAGCAACTTCCATTTTTTGTCACGTAACGATCACGAACGTATTTCAGGACCAAGCAGTTCGATTGATTTCATTTTTCGGTTAAATATAGAGCTAATTATGTGCTATACAATGGCCCAAAAAAGTTAAAGAAAACAAATGGTATTCCTTTTTTGTATCACATTGAAATCGTACGACTGTCACGTGCGCCACCATGGGAATGCCCATATATATATATATTAAAAATCAGCGACCTCTTAACCACTTGAAAATTGCACTTTATTATACTAAAAATTATTGGTTTGTAAAACTGCATACACAGAATTTTTCTAGAAATTAAAAATATTATTTTATTATTATTTTTTTTAATTTAAGGTGAACATATTTTTTAGAACATTCAAGTTTTTCTTGTGATTTTTTTTTCGTTTTGGAAGGACACTAAAATACTTTTCAACTAGTTTTTATCATGTAACATTTATTAACTAGAACAGGACAATCGATTTTCTTCAAAATTGCTACTTTCTCTGCACTTTGGACTAAAAAAATCAATACAAACAAACAAAAATTCAAAATTCGGGCTCAAATGGTCTCTTGGAAATTGCATTAGCTTTCATTAAAAAAAAAAACTAATCAAATTGAATGAAAAATGAGGCTCCAGTGGATTGTGAGCACTAAATGCCAGGTTTGAACCACTGTGCATCGCGGGTCTCATACTTAAGCATAACCTCTTTTTCCTCTGTGTTGATAGGAGTGCAGCTGCCTGTCAGCCCGATGTTATCTCACCTGGTGCTGGTCTAATTTGAAATCTATGTACGGCTAAATTTGCTTTCCCTATTCATGCAAGTATCGTCTAAGTGGTCCTGAGACAGAACGTTAAGAAATTGAGCTACTGACTAAGAAGTTATATTTTTCACCGCTGGCATTTGTCTTTTGCCATATTTGTAAAATTCTGCACTGGCTTTCAAGTTTTACAATGGCCTGGACATCTTTTAGATTCCTCTAAAGAGCGTTCTAGAGGGTGGATGTCAGCTCCTGTAATATAAAGATATTTTTAGGCAATCAGAGCTCGACCTTACAACGCTACTAAATATATGTATTAACATATGTAGGTACGTGCATTTGAAAATAAACCACTTGTGTGTTTTTGCAATTCATTTCACAATAAACGCCAATAAAAAAATATCTTCCATTGCACTAAATTCAAAATAGTTTCCTAGATGAGTGGGGTTCTGTTGGTAGAGTATCCCCACATAAGGAAATATCTAAGCACATATTTCTGCGCTTACAATAACCTTAATTTTGTCGCTCTTTGCTTGTATGGCACTATCTGCTCTTACTACCTACATACATAGGTACATACCAATTACCTCCTATAGGAAAACATTTTCACATTACGCGTTTATTGAATTTGACAAAACCGATGAGAAAATGTGTACAACGCAACGGCCGCATTCGAAACGTGGATGAGGCACCACCACCACCTGGTCGATCGCCTTCCATCTAGGCCTCAGCCGCATGTGTGGCACACTCATGCCAACTTCCACCTCAAGGCGTCCGTTAGAGATGATAACAGCTACAGCAGTGTGATCAGATTACGCGAAAACAAAATACTTCAATGAATTTTTAAAATTTTAACTGCCTGCGATAATGCCTAGTTAATGAATGTTGCAGCTTTTATAAATCATGTATATAAGGAAAAAAAAATTCGTTCTTCATTTTCCTATTAACGATTCACAATAGAGGCATACCTGCGCGTATTTTTTTAACCGACCTAGTGAAACTCGATAGCCGAGTTTGTGTTGCTGCTTTGCCTGTATTTCGTTATTTGAGCGAGCGTTCTTTTGTAGTTCGGTTGCAAAAGAATGCACCTAGTGTTCGTATGGTTAATAGCTGGGTTTGCAAGATCTAAAGCCTACGCTGATTGATGTTTTTATACCATACGCTCGATAAGACGGGTTTGCTTAGAAGACTGATTTCGCGGTAGTTGCATTTCTGTGGATTGGGCAGAGCACACTTGAATTCCAATAACTGATGAATGCACCTTATCTGATCCTTGCCACCGTACTTCAATGGCTTATCTGGCAGGCTGTCAGCTCCTGCAGGTTTGTTGTTTTTCAACCGCGTAATTGCTATTCGTACCTTGACATAGTCAGGCGGTGGTTCATTGTGGGTTCATCTTCTTCACTGTTTTCGGTGCTGCTACCATTCAATAGTGTGAAAAAGTGTTCCCTCCACAGTTTAAGTCAGTTCTGGGCATCAATCACTAGGTCGCCATGGTTGTTCTTCCATGAGTTATCCCTGGTCTGGAAACCTTCCGTAAGTCGGTCGCTTTTACTGCCGGCCAGCATTCAAAGCCCTTCGCCCTTCACATGTTTCGCTTCCTCATCAGCTCCCTAAACCGATCCCACATAGCTCGTGATGCGCCCGATCAGAGCGTGGCCCTGTAGGCGGCATCTTTTTCATCTGTAGTACCGCACAGTGGTCTAAGAGTGGCAGAAAGTCCTATTTACGAAATGTGTGAAAATATCCAACTAACAGGTCTTAAGGAATTTTTCTTGAGAAAATCTACTCTAGCAATTGTCAAAGGACACAGGAGTAGAATTTTTGCGCAGGAACTTGAATACGCATTTTCCGGCATCAGCAATTTTAGTTGAATGATCGATTGGAACTGGATCTGTCTTCATCTTCAATATTAAGCTCAATAGCATGCAAGGGTGCCTCCAAATCAGGTTATCATAATTTTTCCTAGTCCTTACACACTTAAGGGCATTTCTGCGATATTATGCATTTTTAGTGTTTTTTTTTTGAGAGTATAAATACCTTGCGGCGCCGTTGATTGAAACAAAAATACTTTTACACTTTAAACTAATAGCAAAACAAATTTCAGCTGCATCCATTTCATTAATCTTCCATAGACTGAACGCTTCACATTGGCAAATCGGTTCACAGTGGTGAAATTCGGTTTGTAACTTTGATTAACTTAGGGCGACATAAATCTGAGATATGTAAAAAATCGGTCAACTGTCACGCCCACCAGCCATCCGAATTCTGAATTCGAATTGGCAAGGACTAGTAACAGCGTCGATTTTTTCTGGCGTCCAAACCGATATTGGACGACCTTCGCGATTTTCATCGGCGAGAGAAGTACAACCACACTTGAATGCATTATAGCAATTATAAATGCTGCCCCTTGATGTTGTTTCATCAATTACTATGTATGTATGTATGTACATCTAGCCGCAAGAGATCTAACCCAGTCACACCGGGCAACAATAACGGCAACGATGGCGGTGATGGCAACATAATGCGTACATTATTATTCAGGTTTTTTTCTCTTCCATTTAAGCTGTCATTTGAAAAGTTCTTTTTTCATTGTCAGCCTTAATAGCTATGTACATATGCCTGTTATTATGCTTGTATTTTTTTTTTTATTGCAATCACTTTTATTTTCTGTTGTTAAAGGCCTCCAAGTGGAAAAAAAACAAAATTTGGTATTTACATGTATTAGCCATCAGCGCCATTATGAATATATAAATTGCTGAAAAGCCCGCACCAAACGGTTCTAAGGTGAAAAATTGGTAGAAAACAAATTATTATAATTTTTTCCTTTTTGTATGCATTAACCAAAAACAAGTTTTCATATTTTCCGCACGAACAAACAAAGCAGTAAGTTATCTCTTATATAGCCGCATACAAGAAAACAAAAAAGGAGAGATTTTGTTGCAAAAGAGGACTACTTTCTAAAACACGAGACACACATACTCGTAACTAAATGAATTTTGGCTACGATAGTTGGCGTTGACATTTTCTGCATACTTACTCAGTCAACAGAAAATTGCCAGACACTTTTACTCTGCCGCACCTTGCTTTGGCCCCATAATACCGCTAGTCGCTAGTGATAATCGAAATGTGTTGTAAGGTCAAATTTTGGGCAAGCACTTGGAAGAAAAGCTTCTTTAGCTTTATTTCATATTTTCTTTGTACGATTAGATAAGTAGAACCGCAGACGCGCTGAATGCAAACGTTGTAGACGGTAAGTATAGTTTTAATGACAGACAATATTTCGCCACAATAATAGAATTATGGCTCAAAATGTAGAGCGTAACAAAAGGAAAAAGGCTGAGCCACTTTGTGTGGTTGTTTTTTGTATATGTTAATGGCGCACTGTGTTCTATTTTGGAAAAATAATGGACAAATCTCAAATATCTCGAAAACGAGAAGAGATAGCGAAATAAATGTAACGGTATTTTAAAGATTTTGTTATGCAGAATAAAGAAATCAATTTCCATGGTCGCAAGCTGTTTTTAGGGCAAAAATTTTACCTTTGAAGGTCTTTTTAAAAGTCTGATTGAATGGAAAATTACCCTGACGTCAAAAGATTTTTTTCTTTTTGCAACGTGCGTGTTTTTGATCTGCCACCATCGAAATGGATTCATTGACGCAAGAACAGCAAAAACATGTATGTGTTTAAAACTTTCTAAAAAGTTCATTACTTACATATTGGTTTCATGCGAAAAAAAAAAAAAAAAATAAAATCTGTTTTTCAAGGTAATTTTAAAGGCCAACTAATTTTTTCATCCAAGACTATCTTTCTTGAATTCTCCATCTCAAAAGCTCTAAAACGCACTTGGATTTATTTTGCTATCTTTTTTTTGCCTTTTTTTCGAAAATAGAACACTGTGCAGCGTGTGCGAAACTGTTTGCTTTTCAGAGATATTTACTTAATTTTCTGACGTCTTTTGATGATTATACTGTGTCTTGTTGCTGAAATGGCGAAATTGTATTGTGTATCCTTTGCTAATTGAACGACGCGCCCCAGCAATTTGTCCTTTGTTTAAGTGAGGAGGCGGCTGCTGATGGGTTCGAACTTCGAAAAGTCATGCATATTCAGCATAAATAGCCGTCAGCTGTTTTGCTGTAGTTCAACGTGTTTGCGTAAATGTGTGCTCATGCAGACAAGAACACATCGAAAATTTTGCCAACTCCTGAAACTTCCATCGTTTTAACCTTTTAAATTAATTAGATGCATTTTTTTTTGTTCGCCCATTACACATTCAACAGTTCATAAAATATTTATTCGACCCTATTCTCCACAGACAAATATTTTTTGGTCAAGAATCCTTTATTTTATCAATATTCCTAGCTTTGTTTAGTTTTTTAGCTTAGGGAAAGAGGAACTAAAGAATTTGTTGATAATTACAGGGGCCATTAAATTCTTCAGAACAATTCGCAGGAAAGAGTCGATAAGTGGATGACGGTGGAAATGGTGAAGGCTGGCCGTAGACTGACAAGCTTTGGTTATATTTCTTTTGTTCATTATATAACAAAGGCGATATACATATGGGTGTTTCCATACGAAAACGGAATTCAGTTATAAAAAAAAATCCATTGTGTAGCTTTTATATCGTCCTTTGGTTGACAAACAAGTTACATGCGCTTGGAAAACTGGTGTCGGGAAAATCGATGAAAAGGAGGAGTTCATGCAAAAATAGGCAAAACTCTGCGAATCCTGTGGGGTTTTCCTTTCTTAAACGTTCTTTAAATAAAGTCAAATTACGGACCATTACAACCAATCCCATTTTTAATCAGAAGCAATTCCTTACTATTTTTACTAGTATTATATACAGGGGTGAATAAAAAAATATGGACACGACATTTTAACAAATCTCTTTTTCTTTTGTTTATTTAATATTTATTATTTTTTTTTTATAAAAGTGTAGCTCATTATCTAACAAAAACCATTTAAATTCATATTTTAATCTTTGTGCAAAATTATAAAAATTTTGCAACACTGCATCTAAATTTTTAACTTTTTAAGCAGAGTTTGCGCAGAATTTTGTTGAGTATGCAGTTTTATGGACCATTAAATTTTTAGTAGAATAAAGTGTAAGTTTTAAGTTGCTAAAGTATCTAAAATTTAATGGGCTACAAAACTCTGATTAAAAAATTAAGAATTTAGATGCAATTTTGTAGAATTTTTATAATTTTTGCACAGTTTTCATCAGATAAGAAGCTATACTTTTATAAAAAAAAGAGTATTATGGTTACGGTAACCATCCGTCCTTTATTTTAAAGGACAGTCCTTTATTTTAACCCCCTGTCCTTTATAATTTTTTTCAAAATAAAGGACGCATTTTGTCCTTTATTTCTTAAACTGTTCTTTAAACCTGCTCTGCATGTTTCAGAGGTAAATATTTAAACACAGAATATGAAAAACAAAAATGTCTCTTATAAAATATAATGAAAACCTTCGCCAGTTTGTTTTGTACCCCGCTTAAGGGTTTCTATTTAATCGGTAATTTTGTAGAATCTATAACGCACAGGGAAAGTTGTGCCCAGGATCGTGTTGGATGCTGAGTTTCCAGTTCCACTGAGAGAGAACAATAAACCCTCTGCTCTGCTCTGTGGTTCAAAACTGGCATTTAGTGTTCGTAATTCACTAGAGCCTTAATTTTTCACTTGGTCTGAAAATTTTTTTTTATGTTGTAAGCTTACAATATTTGAAAGATACCAGTTGAGCCTGATTTGTGAATTTTTATTTGATTATTTTAAATTTTTTTTAATGAAAAATGCAGAAAAATAGCAATTTTGAGGAAAATTTAT
>NW_016165851.1:0-26155 GCF_001687245.7 Rhagoletis zephyria | reverse complement strand
AACGAACGGAGACAAAATTTATGTTAGCGTATTAATATATAGATAATTACGCAGCTTCTAGAATCCGATTTAAAGCTGAATAGTAAATGAAAATATGAATTCAAGTGCACTTGAAATGAAAAATGATAAATGCAGAACACCAAAATTCGAATTTAAAGTGAACTTGGAAGCGAATTTGAGAATCCGTGAATATCTGTACCTCTTAAAACATTTTATGCACGAAATGTGTTAAAGCGAAAAATCGGGTACTTAGCACTTGAAAGCAGAGTCAGATATATGTTTCCCTCAGCTGGCTACTCTTGCAACAAAATACAGTCTAGTCTCGTGGACAATACACTAGAAGCTTTATGTTTTCTGAAATACTATATGTATTAGGAATTGAAATAGCTCGAATATTATATATATGTACCTGTTGTTGTGTATATATATATATTTTGTATATATTTTAATGCATGTACATTTGTGATATGCAAACAATCTCTTTATGTTGAACTTTTTATGCAAATGGTTGTTTTATGAAATAAAAGTATTCGTTCCTTTGAATCACGGGATTAAAATTTTTCGGGATTGAATGCCCTAGTACGTGCTGGCGAAGTGTGTTTACACAGCGTAGGACAATTGGTTGGCACTGCCGGTGTAATAAAAGTGGGATAAATATTCTAGAAAAACAGATTTGCGCAATAGTAAATACGATTGTATGCACTTATGATTATTAGGTCAGGTCGAATACATTGCATTCGAAACTTTTTCCACCAACTAGTTAAGCAGTTGTAATAAAACATATACAATGTACTATTATGGCTAAGTATGTACTACCATTACAGTGAACATCAGTAAATTATTTCCAAGGGACGGAAGCAGTTCGATTCCTATACGAAGCGTAGGGTGCTGTGGATGCTTTAGGATTCTAAATTCCATAAGCAATCAAATTTCGTTATCGTATTTTCTCCACTGCAAGAAGGTGACAGAGAAAGTGCTTGGTGCTCCCTACCACGCAATTGCTGCAGAAGTGGTTCGTTGGCCCAACTGTCGTTGGCTGGTTGAATGAAAACAATTCTTAGATATAGGTAGAGAATGCGACAAAACCCGCTTTCAAGACTTGACTTGTCTGAAAGGGGACTAAGGGTTAGTTAAGTCAATTTTCTTGACTTAGTCAAGAATAAGCTGTGTGAAACGTAGGCTAACTTTTGACTTAAGTCCAAAAAGTGGCTAAACTAAGTTAAGTTGAATTGGAGAAACCAGTCATTAGTCTTTTAATTTTCCTTGGTTCTTTCTTCACTATTGCGGTTCCATTTAAGCTATCTGCTCAGAATTTAATAACTGGAAATTTGGGCTTTATTTTCGCTTTAAAAAATTTTTGAGTGACATTACACCATTTGTTAAACAATTTCGAGATAAATTTTTGAAATTTGCCATATCGTCGATCAAACATTCGGCTTTTAGAAGTTTTTAAGATCCCATCTAATGCATATGTATTTATATGTTCATGAACATGTACAGATTTCATCATAAAAAGTTCTGTTTCTGGAAATACATACATATGTATTATTTATTACACATACTTACTTATTTACATACATAGCAAGAAACATACCTTGAAGCTAGGCCAGCGGCTGTATTCGTACGAGTAAGTTAATATAGTACCATTGACTCCCAGGCGAGGCGTTAAATTTGCGATTAGTTGAACGTGACTCAACACCTCCCATCACAGCAATTTAAAAATATTTATTATAAATAAGTATTATTCCTTTCATAATCTAGGCATTGAACTTTTTTAGGGGAGCTATGTATGTACATATTTATATGGTCGCTGAATTCATTGAAAAATCGTGACGCCAATGAATTATAAATAATTTTATGGGCGTAATAAACAAATTTATTTTGTTATTAAAAATTATTATAATTATTACAATTACTTGAAGAAGATGTCAATAATCTTTTTTAATTGAAAATCTTAAATATTAATCTGCGTGTATGGATATGCACGAGTACGAGTGCGAGTACGAGTAAGCTACAAAAATACAAAACCAAAACAAATTAACAAATTAGTGTTAAATGTCATTAATTAAGGGCCGGGAATAGATGCACACAAATACATGAGAATCCCTTCTGCTGTCTATAATCCGATTAGAATCTACCAAGGATACCTTTGTGTGTGTGTGCCAGTGAGAATGCAACGCAAACCCAATACCAAGATACTCGTATTCTAAAAGTAATCGCACATCAAAAAAGAATAAACTGAGTACAGGAGATTTATTCTCTTTCGCTTAGTTGTGAACAAGAATGACCCTTTTGTTGTTCGGTTCATGCTCTTCTGATAAGCTTGGTTTAGGGTTACATAAATACAAACTGTATTTTTCTAATCTGTACCTCCGTATTGGATCTTCTATGGGGTTAAACGGTGGTAATAAGTATATGTAGATATGTGTATATACCCTGCAAACCATTTTTTCAGAGCATTCTGAATTGTAAAGAAATTTTAAGGAGTTCATAAAAAGATCTCGTCCGAATTGTTGCCCAATTTTCTAAAATGAAATAAACTGCGCACACTTCGATTTTTTACGAAATTTCGAAAGAAAATCGGTAAAGCAATGAAAATAATGATGCTACGTGAAGAATTTCCTGCAGAATTTTTTCAGATTTTTTTTTTTTAATTTTTTTGTATCGAAATTTCTTTACGAGTTCGTGTCAACCACTTCATATGATTTTCTTTGAAGATTCGAAAAAATCGTTACAGTTGTGTTAATAAAATTACCCCCATCTGCTCGTATGTACAAGAGGAATGCGGCAGTTGGCTTACTAAGCCATTGTTTATGGCCTTCGTGACCGAAAAATCAACACTTTGGAATGTCAAGAAAGGTTTTAAAAATTTTCCACTTCCTTTTACTGCCCGCTGGCATCTAACTAATTCTAATTTAATATACGTATGAATACATACGTACATACATATGTACATAATTTCAGATTCCAATAAATTAAAAGTTCGAGGTTTTTATTTCTTCTCAGTTTACTAATCATTTCTTATTCGAATGCTGGATTCCAAAATTATTATTCAGCTGGCGCTTCTGATTAATAATGTGCATTTGCTAAAAGAGTGTAATAATTCTAAAATTTTCTTCTTGGTTAAGTATGCAGAAATGGCCTGCAGCACTTATTCCATATTGTCTAAAAACTGCATAGGTGTATCATCAAACGTAGAAGAAAATTTGTCTTAGTATTTACTATAGGAGTTGTAAACTGAAAAGGCCTTTTACTAGAGTTTTTGATTTTTTTAATTATGGCATTATTGCAGCAAACGCGCAGCGATATGTTCTATTTTTAGAAACATTAAGCTTAGTATGGAAATTTTGGACATTTTCCGCTGTTTGATTAGATTCGATTCTTTGTACTTAAACAGTATTATAGCAGAGACAGACGGTACCGTTAATTCGAATTAACGGAGTGGTAGATCTGATCAAAATTGTACCCTGATAGACGACAGTGTTGCGGATTAAGCGATCCGTGAGGTCGAGGGTTCAAAGCCCACCACCGGCAAACTTTTTTATTTTGTTTATTTAGTTCCCTTAGTTATTATTTTTACTTTTGCTTGACATACATAATTATGTGAAATAACATAAAACAAAATAAAGTAAAAGAGTGTAGTAAATAAATAAAAAATTAAAAGAATAGAAAAATATAACTTTTAAAAATTTCTCGGACCGGGGTAGTACTCGGCTACGGAGTTAGCCAAACTTGCCTGCTTCGTTTCTTTTTCATTCAAAATAAATTAAAAAAAATAGCCTCTGATGCGTAAATGCGCAAATTTTGAGAATAAACTCTATTAAGTTCAGTTAATTTCCAAGCTAATTCTGAATTAAAGTATGTTTACATATAAATACAATCTCAATCAAAGCTCGTTTTTTAATCACCCCGTTTACACAGCCAAATCTCAGATTATTAGCCGTTAAATTTGTTGTGTGTGTGTGTATTCTCACATCTCAACGAAATGTTATGTTTCTTCTCTGTGCCACCGTGATAACTTTTTTCTGCTATATTAAGAAATTTGAATATATTTAAACTTAATAATTTATTAAAAATACCTCTTTTTGTTGCTGGCGTCCATTTTTCTTTATTTTTAAATTTAGCATTTCTCCTTCTCTCTTCTTTGCAAAAATAATCGATAGAACTAGGTTGGATACCGAAAAGTTATCGCTTTAATCTATGATTATTTTATAATTACAGTTTAATAACGGAAGAATTTTGTTTGGCTTATCTTTATTTCTAATTATAGATTAGGGAGTTAAACTCGAAAATGAGAATAATCTACTTATATGTAAACGTAGTATTAACGAGTTTTGTTTCGATCAACGCTGCTGTCTGTCTATGCCATTATACTACTACATATGTAAATGAATATCAAGATCATCTGTTGTTGTATTCATTAGTACTTTAGTTTGGTGGTGAGCAGGCGCATCTTTATCGTTAAAAGCTTTTACTGATACATATCAGGTGAAAGTTGCTCGGCGCACGTTTTTGGTTCTTTCGAGTCTAAAAAAAGCAAATCAAGAAATTTTAATCGAACAATTATTATTTTGTATATTGTTAGCTGTGTTTATGAGCGGCATGATGCTCCTCTGTAGATATGTATGTACATATGTAAGTATGCAGATACATTTAAATTCTTTTAGTTTCTAAATCGACCATAATGTCGTGTATGTATTTGCTTTTGGATTGTTGATTAGATGAATATATACATATACATATATGTATGTGTATGTCGTTGACCCTCTTTATGGTAAGCTTTCAAAGCCGAGTAACAGGTTTATATACTTACATACATATATGTATATATGCATACGAGATCAAAAATGTGTACTAATTTAGTTTGAGCCACCACAGAGTAATAAGTGGATACATATCGCTTAATAACTAAAAGAGTCTGACAACTCAAAAAACGGGGTTTTTTTTTCAAAAGATATGCTTAAACTTTGCAATGTACTCTCAAAATGCAAAAAAAAAAAAATAGATGCATCTTCCTTTCTCACGCGGAAACTACGCAAGATTTAAACAGAAATGTATATAAATATAATTTTAAGTATTATGATATAACCAGTAATTCTGCGTAGTTAACTCAAAACTCCCACTATTTGAGTTGTGACACTTTTTTGAGTAGATGAGCGATATTTAATGTACGTATGTACATTAATATGTTTTTTAAATAGGCGCAATTACCATAAATTAAAAGAAAGTTTGAAAAGGGACCCATATAAGAATCAAACATTAATTGCTGTCACTAATTGCTAATTGAGTATGCGCATAAATCGATTGGCTTTCGATATGTTGAATATTTGGGTGAATTTTGGTTTACCCTTTGGGAAGACTTAAAGACTTGCATATCTCTATGCATACATACAAATGTACGTATTGGTCAAAATTTTCCTCTTCAACGCTACAGTCCCACGTATATTTCTGTTTACATTTTTGAAACGTTGTGAAAACCCGAACGTTTTTGTGGTGTGGTTTTAAGTGGTCTTTAACGTAAAATTTTTTTGAAGTCAGTTATATGTATATAAGGTTTCACGTAAGCAAAAATTTGGCGAATCATGGCAAAGTTAAAAATTAAACTAAAGTATTTTAATAACGATCAAGGTTCAAAGAAACTATATAAATATTAACTTTTGGATAATACACATCTTGAAGAAATCTATAAACCGAAATATGCAGTCTTTAACGTTACTTACCATACTTGACTATATTTTCCAATTTGAGCGCATGCTAGGCACAAGAGAAGTGTCAATCGGCACTTGTTTCTAGATGCCTTAAGATGTATATCAAACAAATTTATCAAGAGTTGATGGGTGAGTCAAAGAATTTTTTTTTTTTCACTCGTTCCTCGTTCCCAAAATTTTCACCATATCTACATAGCAAAGAGCTTATGGCTATATAGACTGCTACTACCTATCGAAACTTATTCTGCTAAATTTGTGGCAAACATATGTACATACAAAAAAAATCGCATTCTTTGCAATACTGTAATTATTTTTCAAACTATTTTTTTTACTAAAATCCTTATAACATATTTTAAATATTACAATTATTTAATTTTCTTCTACTCATATCGCTGGTTTGTCAATGTTGCCTGGACCTTCACACACCTTAGCATTAGCAAAACATAAAAAGGCAAGAAAGAGGTAAAAACTTGAATAAAAGTGCTTTTTAGTGCTCATTAGAACGACAGTTTTTCAATCGGCCATAAGTAATGACAAAGTATTTTAATTAAAACGAACATTCTTTTGGCAATTTTTTTTATACAACTTCATATGAGATGATTTACTTAGTTATTATATCCACTCATAAATATGTATCTAAGTTTTATTTTCAAATGCGTATAAATAAAAATAAACTGCCATTAAGCATATTATTGATGGTGTTATCTGTAGATGTTCGGCAATTTGTTGCAAATGTTCATCTCATTCCCAAAACATACATACATACGTAAATTTATATTTATTTATGCGTAAAAGCTTAGCTAGAATTCGGTGCTTCCTTATTTTTATTATTGCTTGTTTTCTATTTGCACAGTTTAGAACATTTTTATCTTGATTTCAACTAAATACGTGTATGTCTAAATTGAAGGTCTCGAGACCAATTAGTAATGTGGGGTCATATTGAAGGCTTAGAAATAAAAGTTGCTGTGGTTTTGGCTTAAGCAATTAGGTTTTATTATATAATTATCTTATGAAAACCAAAACCATCAGCTTACATATATAAGTTTATTGATGTGTTTATGTAATTGGGATTACTGTGTAAAATAATATCTTCTAAGTACTATGCAGAGAAAAAGCTGCATAACGAATTGAATAAATCTTATTCAAATTAATAGGAAGTCTCTATCCACGTGGCTACGGCTATCGTCATACCAACACTATTCTGTAATAATTTTAAATATATATATTTTCAATGCAGGTACTATATAATAAAAAAGACTGCTAAAATTAAAACCTTTCTTGATTTTTTAAAAAGTGGAGAAAACGATGTTCTTCATAAAAAGTAATATTTCATGGTAAGAAATGAAAAATGAAATGTTTCCTAATGTAAAAATACATTATTATTACATAAAAACTAAATCTTCTTTTTTCTCTGATAGATCCCTTCGTCTAAAATCTATTCATACGTAGACCCACTTTTTTATAATAACATCTTGGCGCTTTTGATAAGGGTTTGGTCGAGCTTCTCCTCCAATTTGTGGTGTGCGTCATAATTTTTTAACACAAATGGAGGGACCTACAATTTTATGCTGCCTCTGAACGGCAAAAGATTTTAATGAGAGGTTTTTTCGTGGCAGAAATACACTCAGAGGTTTGGCAATGCCTGCCGAGGCGACCGGTGTTAGAAAAAACTTTTTTTTTAATTTAGATGTTGCTCGGATCAGGGATCGAAACCATGCCCTACGGAGTGGTAGTACGAACCTCAGCCACAGCGGTCACAGAGAGATCAAATTCACTTGTTAACTTCAAAGTTGCTTTTCTCGAATTCTTATTTTCGAAGCACAGCTAACAGGGGTAAAGTCCTCCGTAAAAAAAAAATCCGATGAGGTGAAGGCAAATCCCTTTGAAGTTTCACTACCATGTCTGGAAACTAACGTCTGGGCATAGCTAAGTTTAAACCCCAATTTAATTATTCCATTTCATTGAAATAAGCACACTTTTCCTAACGCTGGAGTAATATGTTATATTTTTACTAAATATTTTTTTCCTCTTTTGAAGCAGAACGTATTTGTTTCTAAAATGTTACATGTCCTCGCATCTAAGACAAATAGGAAGTTTTTGTAAGCTTAATCTTTTTTGATTTTTATGTGGATTATGTCTATGAATCTTTTCGAATGTGTTAAAAATCATTTATCAAACAGCCAAAAACATCGCAAAAATAAAATCAAATAAAAAGTCAGTGACACCAAATACAAGTACAGTAGCTGTACAATCTCTACTCAATTTGTCACAGAACGAGGACGAGTTCTAATCGATGTCGTTGCGACGTCGGTTCGGTATGGTGAAGTCCTTTGGGTGAACTCGAAACTAACTCGAAGTCGCTTTTTCATATTTCCGACTTCCGACTTCAGGTTGTTCATCGAATCGAAGTCGTTTGGGGGAACGAGTCGTTTGGCAAATTGAGTAGTGCACTCTCAAAATGGGCATTCCGGAATTGCACATACAGATTTTGCGTCGTCGATGTCTTAATGCCGTCCTTAAATTAAAACGCAAAATTTTGCGTTTTCCAATGACAGTTATATGCTGCAAACACATATGTATGTACATATGTCTCTACCCAATAGGCAAATAGGGAATGCATTACCTTTTTCTACAACGAAAACATTAACGACTACGATTGAACGAAAATATACATCTCAATATAAACGAGCGGGTAATGTGTAGTTTTGAAGCCAGCCAAACAAAAAACATTACAAAAAAATGTAAGTTTGTTATAAAAGCCGCTGCAGCTTTCGGCTACCAACTTGTTGGTCGCGAGTTCAATTCCTGGGGCACGGAAGCTTTTCTTCTTCTTTTATACAAAAAATTATGCATCTTGTTATGTTTTGGCTAAAAGGGCGATACATTACTTTCTACATTACCAAACATTCCATTTTCCTGCTGGGTATCCATACTTATATGTATGTATGTATATGTACGTGTAAATGTAAAAAAATTGTAATATTATGAGTGCAGGATAAAAAAAAATATTTCAGTCGGAAAGTTGCGGAGTGACTTCGATGGCGTTCCTATTGCTTGCATCCGCCAATTATTTTCTACATTGAAATTAAAGAAAATCAATTGCAAAAGTCGTTGCAGCTGCTGCGACGACGATCGGCGTCGTTTATAATGGATCTATCAGTTCTTTGAATGCACTGTCTTTTCCGCCATTTAGCGGATACTAACGTGGCCTGTGTTCTTTCCTCTCGTTTTTTTTTCTTCCTTTATTTGCTAAAATCTAGATTTATCTTGTTCATTTGCAATTCCAACCATGCTTAACATGGTGGTGATGGTCAACTCGTGCTCGCGCTGCCGATGCTCGGCTGAAAATTCTAAGGTACCATAAGATAAGCTTTGATTTCTGACACGTTCCCGCAGGTCTCTGTGCTATTATTATCCTATTCCAGGTGCTTCAACACACATTTACAGACATCCATATACATACATACATACATACATATGCATGCAATAAATGGCAAAGTGTTTGGGTGCGCATGCGCGTGCATTTTGCAAGTATGTAGGTACATAATACACATGCTGTCACAGGGGGGGGGCTGGTGTAAGAGAGGTGAGCTGCAATTTCCTCTCCGTAGTATTTAGTATAAATGCGATAAGAGTGCAGTAATTATGTTTATATCGTATAAATTGCTGCATTTATTGCAACTTGCAGTGCGCGAATGCATGCAGCGTGTTTTTTTTTTTTTTTAGTAGTAATTGGTTTTCTATCTTCCTTTCTGAAATTTCTTTTTGCTTTTGCGAATATATAAAAATAGAATGATTTCAGGTTTTTCCAGCCACAAGAGCAATTAAACATTTTCTATTTATGTTAAAATTTATGCTACGCACTGAAGCCAATCGAAGCCATGACATGACACAGGTAGCAAATGCGGTTGAACAGTTTACAAACATGTACATAAATATGTACATACATAGGTATTTGTCTGGAGCAAGGACAGGTTTTGGCCGCTCTTTAGTTATAATCTTTGGCATGCTAGCTTAGATAAGTGCGGAGCTTTCAGTATTATATTCTTAATTAAAAAAAAAAAAAAACAAATAAAAATGGACGCTAGATGTTCTAGATCAGGGATGGGCAGATTTCTGGCTCTTAAAGTCGTCAAAGAGCAGGCAAGTGCTAAGCAAGAGTTAAATCAGTTCTCAGGGTAAAAGGGGTGTACACAATACATTAAAAGCATTATATATATTTGTAATGAAAGTCTGAGTACAAGAAATTTGAATACGCTCCTCCCCCCCCTTCATGCTGGCCCCTCATCTACCACCTACATAAATGTGCCAAGACGGCTCCTAAGTGCAAAAGACTGGAGCCACTTTACCCATCCCTGTTCTAGATGTTCTTCGGACAATTCCTAGAACATGTTTACAATTTAATTGGCGATGTCCTAGGAAGTGTTTAAATGATTGTAAGAAATGTACGTTTAGCTGTACAGCTGAGTTTGCAGAGGTGCTTGCTGTTATTAGTTAGATTCCAGAAGGACCCAAGATGTTAAAATGTTAACACAAATTTTTGTTTTTTATTGCCAAGCTATGAAAACGCATCTGGAAAGTGCAGAATGGAAGCGTATTTGAACGAAAAAGCCGCCAAATACATATCTATGTAAAGTTATAGTTCCGAACTAGTTCTAAATTCGTCACCTTAGATATAGTTTTCTAATAAAAAAAAGTGAAATAAAATAGTTTTTAAAAGTACCACATTTCGCTGATTTTGAACTGGTGGGGATCTAGTTATCTACTATCTAACTAGTACGGAACTAGAAATTGGATTCACTAGTTTTTCCTGCAGGGTAGGTATCTACAGTATTTATGTATGTATACATGTACATATATACTTATGTATGTTCCTACTTGTTTATGGATGCTAAAGCGTTTCTTTTCGCTATTTTTGTCCACTTCTTTATATAAATTGCAAGTTTGCGCACACTCTCATAGCACTCGTAATATTCATTGGTCAATATGTATCATAGATTTCTATAAGGCTCCTTGGCAACTTGCATTATTCTCTGCTATCACAAAAGGGTTCTATGCACAGACGCCAATAATCAGACCAGTGCTAGTTCAGGGGCGGACCCAGCAGCAATTTTTGGGGGGAGGCGGAAGGGGGTTGAGGATATATTTTTTCAACATATATCGTGAATAACATACTAAAATAGTATGAACTGAAGTAGGCAAAGCACAAAATAAATGTTCAGAAAATTGGAAAATTTTTGGAAACTTTCAAAAATGTTAATATATTTTAGAATTCTAAGAATTTTGTAGGTTTTATATACAAGTAGCTAGTATCCTAAAAATAAGAAATCTCAAGAAATTTAACATTTCATAAAATTCAAAATTTTGGAATTTTTGTTGTTTCCTAAACCTGCGAAAATATTCAAACTTGCTGTGACTTTCAACTATGTAAAATAGTAAAAATTCGAAACAACAACAAAAAAAGTAAAAATTGAAAATTAAGTAATTTAAAAATTCAGTGAATTTGAAGAACTGATAGGAATTTTTCTCCAGTGTGTTATAATTATATGATACAAATGTAATTTCAGAAAAATAACGAGATCGATCAGTCATTGCTCAGATACGGAAGCAGATCAATAACTGCGCAATTTTGTAAGTGCTCACGATGTTGTAGGAAAATCCCACTCACGTGTGTTCACAGGGCGGCAAATTTTTTTTTTTCAACAAAAATGTATAATATTGTTTCAAAAAGTGCTACCCGTTCCAAAGGGGGTATTTTTACCTGAATGATAAAAAGATAATTTTTCAATTCTCTCGGCACACGTACAACGCAGTTAATTGCACTGCTTTATTTTTAATATAGGGATCAGGGGCCAAGCAAAGACCAAAAACTCATGAAACAGAACGAAGCAAGAAAAAAAACCATCAGTGTTCTCTTTAAGTTTTCCTAAAAATTACACTGTACAGCACTCGGCTGGGTATTGGACAAAACCAATTTTTGTTAAGATATTGAGTCATAATTAAAAAAGCAATTTCTCCGTATTTCAAAGTTAGCCTTCAAAATCGAGCTATGGGCCTTCGAAGTTCGAAATTGGACCTTTGGTAAAAAATTATTTTTAATTACTGTATGTAAACTACTAAACAAGTAAAAACATAGTCGTGATACGTCTTTTGCTCTTATAACTTCAAGCTTAGCACACAGCAATTTCGTCCCCGCCCCCCCTGTATCCGCCACTGTGCTAGTTAAAAATAGTTTGTGGTCGGTCATATTTGGCATCAAAGGGCGCAACAATCGGTGGCGAGTTGCACATGCGAAGAAGCCCTAAAAACGATCATAATACGATCACTGCTTTCGATTGGTTCTAATGAGGCAGCTATGTTAGCAATAACTCTTTAAAGAGTTTTCGCAATGGATGCAACAATGTATGTATGTATGTAATATAGAGTGTATGTACTACATACACATACACATATGCACAATGTGTATGTATGTACATAAATACCCTGACGGAAGCAAGTGTTCTTTTTTTTAAATCAACTAATTGAAAGACTACTTTAAAACAAATGCAATGAGTAAATATTTCGAATTTTGATACTCTTTTTATTCAAAGAAACAATTTGTGTCTTGGAAACATAATGACTTTGAAGTTATTTAACCAAATTAATTTGAAAGTAGTTGAAATTAAATGCAGAGTCGGACAGACGACTTGCTGCTTCAAACTGAACATTTGAAAGCACATTTGCATGTATGGCTGTAGCTGAGTGTGCAGAGATGCTTGCTGTTACTTGTTAGCTTCCTGAAGGTTCGGGTTCGAGCCCCAACAGAGACAACAGGTGAAAACGATAATAACATTTTTTTTTGTCTTTTAAATATGAAAAACCATCTGTGAAGTTCAGAACGAAAGCGTATTCAAACGAAACATACTGACTTTGAAGTTGTTTAAGCCAAATGCATTTTATAATTTGACTGTTTCCTAGGACGTCGGTATGATTAATAAATGAGTTCGTTGCAGGTAAAATACTGAGAATTTCAATTAGTTATCATTGAAAGAAAATAAAGTAATTTCTAAATTACTTTCAAATTAATTAAATTACCTGCAGGGTATGTACACCATTATACATATTATGCATTTTTTTCGACAAATACACCACAGACATAAGGAATGAAGTTCGCAATCTATTTGAACACTTCCGTAACCGGTATGACAAGAAGATCTCAAAAACAAAAAAAGAGGTAAAATTACTTGAAATAAGTCAGTGAAAGGCAGATGCTAAGCAAAATGAAGTTCAAAGAAGAAGTAAGCGACTTCACACTACTACTACACTAATCCTCTAATCGTCAAGTTTAGGGAAGAATTTCTTACTTAGTAAATTAAGAATTTAAAGAATTAGGAAGTAACTTTAAATTAAAAAAAAAAAAAAATTTTAATAGCGTGGAGCATCATTGGAACAGTGATGGCTACAATGATAAACTCACTTTGTGTTCGCCAAAGCTGGAATAGGGTAAAGGAACTGTACGCTAATAGCTCTGCCAGGACATAAACGAATTGAAGGGAATGACCGGGTAGAATAGGTCACGGCAATGACATCGACGGCGAAATCCCTAGAGGAAACTTTGACATCGTTCAAGACGGTCAAAACCATGCTTCTCACAACGTTTCATGCGTTCCATTGGAAATGACACAGAATGAAAAGGAAAATCATGGCAAATCATGTGGCTACGGTGACCATATGTATTTACATATATCAGCCGAATACGGGGCAACAACAAATTTGATGTAATTTTTTACACAAACTAACTTATCTCAAAAACTTCTGGCTTAAATATATTGAGTGAAACCTAGATAACCTGGAAAACATAACCTTAATTTACATATTGATTTTCCTGATCTTTTCTGAATGTGGCGAGAGTATTTCAACAATATTAGAAGAACTCCAAGCTAGGTTTTTCAGGCTTTCGGCGCCCAATTACAGCTGTTATGGTTACTCTCAAACTTATCTGGTTTTCAACCAAAATGTAATTGTCCTATTGATAATTGATTAGTCCAAAGGTCTAAAGAACAGCGTTCATATTTATGGGGGGTATTTAAATTTCATTTATGCAAATGAATATGGAAACACTGAACTAGCACAAATTGGACAAACACGAATTATTATGCATGCAATAAAAAAATTTCTATTAAATGAAGTTCACAGGAATTTCTGTCCAACATTTTTATTCTTTTTAAATAATTTTATTTTAATCTGAATGATTTTTTATCGTATTATTTATTATCATAAATCAGTAACAGTAAGTCTCGAGTAATATTTGTCAAGGTTATGTCGAATAATAAAATTATAGTTTAAAAAACTAAAACCTCCCTATTATAATTGCCATTCGTACTGTCATCAGTTATGTAACTTGAGAATAAAAATGGGCCCATGGGCTTTATTTCCCAAGAAATTTTGAGTTGTGACTCTTTTGAATACGGTGTGCGATATGCTGTACACACCATGTACATACATATGTACATACATATGTATGCGTAAGGATATGAAAAAGGTCTAAAGGTGTGTATGATAACCCATTTCTCGCAATGGAAAATCGCATGCGATATTTCTCCCGTTTGCTTCCATGTACACAAATCAAGCGAGAGTGCGGCAGTTTTGTTAACGTACACGAACACAAATGCACAGATAACACCACTACAAAGATAGATTTCGTGAATATACATATCTACATTACAAATTTATGAGCATAAGAAACAGAGTGCAACAAGTGAGAGAATTAGTAGACACGGGCAGTGTTGCCACAAGTATGATTTATCTTCAAAATGAAGATATTTTTCATAAATAATTAGAAAAATCTGCACATGAAGATAATTACAATAAAAATAAAACTCCATAAAAAAATTACCCAGTGAACGTTTTTGCCACCAATTTACCATGCTGAACAGGTAGACATGTATTAACATTGATTTTTATTATAAATATGTTTTTGAATTGATTTTGCCTGTCAAAATTCGCGCTCAAACTCAGCGTTGTGAATTTCCACATGATAAAAATTATGGAGAGATATTTGTTAAAATAAAAATATAAAAATAAATAATTTTCGTTTCTAAATTTAAATTAACTTTTCTATAATTAAGCTTTTAGGATAGCGAGGATAACTGCACAGATCTGGAGAGTTTTTTCTCGAATGAAACTGAACAAAACAAAAATTCGTAATCAGCTGGAAACCACCACTTTAAGTGATATTCTTTATACAAAGGATTATTTAAAAAGGTGTGGTCATGAGTGCCATAATATAGATTTAAATGAGAACAAAGATTTATAAAAATATTTAAAAAATACAATCCAAGAGACTTAAATTGATTGAATTATAAACATATGTCCCTGCATCTTTTCTATAAAAATACAAGTGAAAATAGATGTATGTTTTGTGAACTAGTCAAGTAAACCTGTTATGATTTCTTGAGCTTGTTATTTATTATTAGCCTTTTAATAAAATGTTGTCTGGTTTTATATACCTAATAAATAAAATTTTGATAAAAAAAAATTTTTAAAATTTTATTGTTACGAAATCTTCAATAAACATATTTCTAGAGAAAAAAGGATTTTTTTTTCAGTTTCAGTAAACTTTTTATGGGTTTTGAAGTATTTATTATCAGTTGGAAGAGTTTTAACAAAACTTTTCTGGCAACACTGGGCACGAGCCATGCCGGTTTGATATTTTCGCTGAGCTGAGCTTGACTTTCTGTGGGCTGCAACAACATCAACAACACCACAGATAACGAATACGAACGGAATAGAAGATTTGTAAAAACAAAGCATAGCAAACGAGCGCTTTGAAGCAATAGCGACAGTTCTTCTATATACAAATATATACATATACATATCTGTGGTCATAAGCAATAATCGCCTAAGTCGAAAAGCCTGAATGCGAGAAAAAACGCTTTAAAGATTTGGATTGAAATGTTAACCTTATGGGGGAACCAAAATATTTTCACCTATAACTTTTTAAATCGCTTAGCTAATGAGATGGGAGCTGCACATACACATGGAATAGTAGTTGTAGAATGCGATAGCATATAAAACTCAATTTTTTCTTAAGTCGACTTAGACGGTTATTGCTTAAGACCACAGATATGAGTGGATTTATGCACAAGTGGACATGCATGTATGGATTTAAGCGGCACATGCGATGAGTACACACACACACATCCATATGTAGGCAGCAATGCACACAAGCGCAAGCGGCATTGCCATCACCACCGCCATCGCCATCATCAACATCACAATACTATGATCGCACAAATTTTCCTGCTCATATCCAGCCACCAGCCATTTGCCGGGGATATATAAACGCCAGCCCACGTCTGCAGCTAATCAAAGTGCTTTTCGAAACTGTCCGCTGCGCATAAAACACAACACAAGGTAAAGAAAAAGAAAATACATACATACAAATACTAGAACTAGCGGGCTGAATTTTTTTTGAAAATTAAATCTGGCAAGAGCCTGGCTGAGTTTAAATACATTTTTATTTATTTGTTGTTGAATGCAATTTGATTTTGAAGAGTGGAAATTTACTGGTGTTGTTGTTGGTCATTGCAAGTTGTTTGTGATAACAAAATAAATTCGATCGCCAAACTTCTGTGCACAGCGATTATTTAGTAATAAAACTGAAATTTCGTTACAAACATCAGGTGAGTTGTTAGGCATATATATGTATGTATGTACGTACATAAAAAAAAATAATCAACTCGAAACGGTTGGCAATTTCTGTGATTAGTGTAGAATTTCACATGTGGCGGTTAATTAAGTGCGAATTGAAAAACATTATGAATTACAATTAGTGTGTTTAATGAACTGAAGAATGCATAAAAAAGCATCGAAATGCAAAGTTTTCGCAAAACCAGACAAAGCTGTTGTATGTACTTGGAAAATGGTCTAATTTGTGAACAAAAAGCATGAAATTAGTTGAACAACTAGAGCAGACTTTGGAGATTGTGCAAAATTTTTGTGTGCTTTTTTTGGTATGTAAGTTTCTGTTTTTTTATTTTAATTAGAAAAAATTTTAGAATGTTGTTCATGTTTTTATCTCCTTTGATCAAAGTACTTTAATTTGAAATCTGAAATAAAATTTGTTGATCATGTTAAAATTTGTTTTTTAAACACGTCGTGCGTCAATGTGTTATTCAAGTTTTTAAAATAAAATTTATTGACTGAAAACATATTGAATTTATCGTTAAATCTCTCGAAATCTCCATTTGCACTACAAATTAGACCAGACCATTTAAAAAAAAAAATTTTCGCATTACTTGCAAAGTCGTATCAGTTTTTTTTTACTTAATACACATTTTAAGTTGAAACAATAAACTGAAGAAAAATAATATATTTAAAAATATTTGTTTTAATTTGTTACTTTCGGTTTATAGCCGCCAGAAATTCACACAGTCACAGAAATTTCTCCACGCAAATTTACAAAAAGTACAGTTAATTCAATCAGTTTCCTCATTCTAAGTTTGAGCATAAACAAGATAGGCCAAAATTTTCAAAAACCTGCTCACAAATTTTTGCATTTTTTTCACACACTGAGATATAATATAGTTTGTTCAAACAACAACATATATAATTTGTCGCCAATACGCATTTTATTTTCTTTTAGCACATGTAATTTTGTTCAGAAATATTTTCGTTCTGAACTTCACGGATTCGAAATATCCTGGCCAGGTTTTTTTCTGCCAACCCACTTGCGAAATATTTATTAACACGTTAAATTTCATACAATAGAGAGTTCATCCATTAAACAGATGGGTGAAGGTCGTGCTTTTGTCGGATTTTAGACAATATCAAATTTTGTTTAAAAAATACTTTTTCTGTTCGAAAATTTCAAATCGCTAACATGTAGTATGTAAAAATCAAAACAAAAAAAAAATGTTTGAAAAAATGTGGTTACTTTTTCTTAGTGCACGGAAATAATTTACATATCGATAGTCCGTTTACTACTCTTAAGAGGCTCTTGTCTCTAATTCTTGTCTAATCCATTTCCATCCCTTAAGTAGAAAGGATTGCTAAAATAAGTACTAAAGACTAGACATGGATTCGACAAGGATGCGGGACAAGAGCCACTTAAAAGTCGTAAGGGTTTTTATTTTTTTAATTTTGAATTGTGTCGTTATTGTACAGGACCATCGATATGTATGTATGTAACTGCAAAGTTCTTAGGGAACACATATGTAAGTTTAAACCTAGTAAATTGCTCTAATATATGGAGTTCCAGAACATAAGGGAATATTATTTTTCATTATGGACAATACTACATATCGTTGGCTGAGTGGAAGATCGACCAGCTGCAGGTTTATTGTATTTATATTGAAGCAAATTATGAAGCCTTGATAAATAAATTTGAGCATAATAGAGCTCGATTGTGTTTTTTTGGGAATATCGAAGGATAAATATTTCAAAGGAAATTTTTTGTTTCTTCCACGAAAGCCGCTATATTTACCAAAGTTTCAGTGTCGGTTTTGTAAACTTTGCTGGGTCACAAGCCTTAGTTAGTCTTGGCATCTCTCACATTTCTGCCGGCTGGTTATGAGTCTTTATGAGATATCTCGACTTCTACAACTTTCGTTCGAGCTCCTGGGAGACTTAGGTCCATGCCTTTATTAAGGGTATAGGTAACTTTCGCCTGTACCTGCCCTGATGTGGGTGATCTTGGTAACACTAATTTTACAAATTCATGCTTATGAAATTCTGCTATCATAGCAAAAGTTTGAGTCTAGACTCCGAGTATATTTTCGCTGTGGGTTTTTTCTTTCATTGGATAGAAGTGGAGATGTTTGCTTCTGCTTTTTGGCTTGTATCCAAAATTAGTGCCAAATGTGGCGAAAAAGGTGAGATGGATAAGTTAGTAAAAAAAAGAAAAGGTCCTTTAAATTTAATTTGTTAACCTTGTATTATGGCGCACATGCCAAATTTTCCATGTATCTGAACTATTGTGACACGACATGGTAATCTCTGAGCCAAAAGTTCAACACAAAGGTAATTACGATCCCACATCAATATAACTTGATATACATATTCGTATTTATGTATGTATGTTGGTATGTACGTTGTTTAAGTAAAACGGGAAAAAAATTAAGAGATGCATTTCGCGAAAAAAAAATCAGACACCTTAATGAAAATAATTCTTATTTTTTTCTTTTTAATCGCGCTAAATCTATTAACGGATATGCAAATTTTTTCTTAGAACTTGAATTTTTTTATATTTTTTTATTTTTTGTGGTACTACATACTATGTTACCAACGAGTTAAGTTAGTTATAATTTACCTTTAATGTATTCAATGACATCTTTAATTTCCTTAAACACAAAATTCGATTGCTAAATATTTTGATTGAGGCTACAGTCTTTTTCGCTTTCGAAGATCCGTTTCTAACATTGGCTAAAATTCACTAAAACGTATCTATGTATGTATTTGACAGTGTCGTCGGGTGACAATCTTGCATAACACAGACAATATTAATAATATTTTTCTATAAGTCATACCAAACTTGACATTGAATTGGCCAATCGAATAATCACAAATGAACCTGTTCATTAATACATACATACATACATACTATATTTTTACCTACATATACATATATACACACATATGTACTTATAAATAACTGAGCAGAAACATGTTGAACTCGATCTAAGTTTATAGATTAATAAATTTCAGAAACAAATCGGACAAAACTGGTCAACAGTTTTTATTAAATAATAATGCGACTAAAAGAAAAATGTCAAAATTGGCCATTAAAAGAGCATATAGATAAACACGTACATACATACATATGTACATACATATATACAAACACAAAGTGCAATGCAAACCACTTGTCCATATGACTTTCAAGGTGTACGAATAAATCTTAGTTGTATCTATGTAAATAGTAGATGTACATAAATATGCATACATACATATGTATGTCTGCATATGCCATATAACAGTAAGAAATGTACCACCAAATAAACTACTGCAATCACCTACACATAACTGTATTTAGGCATGCGCATACATATACTGTATGCAGTTAAAGAACTGATTATGCCATATAGCAGTTACATATGTACATACATACATATATGCTGCATAGTCTTCGTGTCTTCTGATGAAATACATACATATATGTATGTCCATATTGACTTTTGGAAAAGTTCATGCAACCGAATTTCAATTACAACAGTGGGACAGAATGCAAACGCCCACCACCAAAAACCAAAAACGGCGCATATACTGAATGAATGAAGCGTGCCGACATTGTGAAGGGAACAGAAGACAACTTGTTTGCAACACCTATGTAACAAGTTGGCAAACCAGATCCATATTTATTATATGTATTTTCATACATATGTATGTATGTCTTGCACTGCACTGGCTGCAATGGTGTTTATGGTCCAGGGCCTTCTACATACATACATATGTATGTACAATTCGCGCGCGCTTGGCAAAGTTCAAAAACGTAATTAACCAATAGAAATTGAAAAGGTACGCAATTGCCTTTTACAACTTTTGCTGTTACTATGCCTGTGTTTTCTTGTTACAACCAAATTACCTACATGCATACATACATAAATGTGTACATAGGCGCGTCAGTATTGTATGTATGTATGTATGTATGTATGTAATTACCAGTAATCAGTCGCTGTACTGACTCTGTACCATGACACCGTAGTCTAGAATGCAAAAGAAGAAAAAAAAATTGAGAAAACGACATAGTAAATAAATAAGTGAGCAGAAACAACTGCATTCCTTTGAAACTAGATTTTCCGCGCTGTATGTTTTATGAAGAAATCGTTTTTTTTTGTTGTTGTCTAAAGCAACTGCGCGACATGTTTATTGAACAGGTAAAAACAGAAAGACATAACAACTGCAAATCTCAGACACCATTATGAACTCGCAAGTTATTTATTACATTGACTAGGTACTAGCTGACTAGCTGACTAGCTATGCGCATGATCAGTAAGACCGCAAAAATGTGTCTCTCTAAGAAGTGCGCAGTCAATGTGGAAATCAATTTGCTTACTAAGACAATGCAGGTTGACAGCCGTAGCCGAGTATGTACTTAGAGGTACCTACATACAGACATTTTTAATTATGCACATGTGTCTGTATGTATGTACGTACCACTACTGAGTAGGGCCCAGGCTCTACCCAACATCCCAATAACTACAAAAGGTTTTTTCTAAAGCTACTCCTTCAAACCTGTTTTAAATTAATATTACAGGAGAGTTTTCAAGGGCATTCAACTATTCATAAAAGACATTGACAGTAACTTGAGTATTTTAGAAAATTTTTAAAACAAAGGAGATTTTTGAGTTGAGAACTCAAAAGAAAAAAAAACACCATAATCTACTGCACACGCTCTAATGTATGCATAAGCAAAACATAAAAAAGGGGATGCTCAGACTTAGTCGGCCTCACTCAGCACATTTCTTTAGGCCATGGTTAACTGATCGAAGTGCTTAGCTGCATCTGTGATTAATCTACAATTTCTGTCGGGTCATAAGTAATTAATGTCTAGGAAAAAAACTGCTGAAGCCAAACAAATAAGTTATTTACATAAACATACATGTACATTAGAATGCATCACTCCCCATACAAAAAAAAAAAAATCGGTACTGCGTTTCCATTGGAATTATAAAATCTATTACATTTTAAGACGTCCCACCAAATATTTCGGAAAAATATTAAGATTTACGTGAGCTAGACCGATTTGAAAATACCTCCAAAAATGGAGTTTTTTTATGAATGAAAATAGTTTATTAAAGAACTTTTTAGATGACAAACCAGATTAAGCTTAAAGAATGTGCATAAAAGTATTTAAAAATCTTTTCAACGGAATCCTAATAATGAGATTTTCGATGCTGTTTTTTTTAACTTTTTTTAAATATTGGTATAAGAAAATCTTGAATAACTGCACCTAAACTCTTCCGATTTAGACTTGTAACAAGTTGCGGTTAAATGTTTTGCGCTAGCATGCGATTTTTTTATTTGCTCAGATATACAACAAAAACCTGTGAAATCTGGTATGAAATGCTAAGGAATGAGTCGATGACTAATTGATTTCCAATTATTGACGGCCAAATCACAAACCTGTGTCAATAAGGAACATCATATTACATCGTTAGGTTGATTTTACTTCTAAATACCGCACCACTCACTAATTAGTAATTATCCAATCTACAAGGAATTTTTCGATGAAAAATTGATGGCTGTGGTGCTAGCGTATATGAAATTAGACGGGGAAATTTACGAAAATATTTTATTTTAACCGGGCAGCAGTAAAGCGGGAAAATAATACCGTTCCTTGCTTTAAAATTTATGCAATTAAGCTAAGCACACAGCGGTACTTAATTACTGTATATGAAAAATGCAATGTTATTAGAAGTAAAGAGAAATAAAGGAGACTTAAAAAGGAATCCTGCTCTAAACTCTGAGTTGCCTGGCTTTTGGAAAAACTGCAAGAACCAGTACACATACTATATGTACATACACACATATGTAAATACATATCTATTTAAACGTGCGTACACACATGTATGTATGTACATATTATTTTCTGTGCAAATATCCAGATGATGCAGAAGATGGTACATAAATGTTATTGGATACCTTACTTGCTAGCTAGGTGGTATGTACTTGTCGAGGCATACTAACTATTCTTTAAACGAGTTTCTTAGCCATCGCAGCGAAGAAGTCAATGAACGCGGTTGCTCTTAAACGCCGAGATTTGACTTCTTGCTCGGGAGTCAGAAGACAAACCACTGCTGCAAAAGATGCCAGCCACCACCAACTGGGCGATGGTGGATGGCATACTCAGTGGCATGGCGGCAGGCAGGTAGTCGTCCGGCTATCCATTATTAAAAATTTCGCATGGCGCATTGTAAAATATTAAATAATCCTATACAAACTCAGCGCAGGGTAAATGAAACAACAAAAAAAAAAAAACAAGGTAGAAAAGTTTACAAGAGATCCGTGTGGACATAGAAACGTACACGAGTCAACTTTGGTATACATACGTACTCTTATGTGTATTCATACATGCAGATGTATGTATGTACATTCATCATACGTATGCATAAGCGTACATGCATTTGCAGGTATTTATGTATGTACATACGCGCATATGTATCTATGTATGTACAAAGTTTTTGCGCGCAAGGAAGAGCGAAGGAGCGTATAATGCGAGACGAATTGGCGTGAAAACGAGTTTTATCTATGTATGTACATATGCATTTACTCCTGCGAAGCAAAAAATAAAATAAAATGCTTAGCATGAAAATGTTTTTGTAGGTCTCTGTTTTAAGTGACTAAAAAGTGGACATAAATTTTGCATTTTTAAGATCGAATCGAATGCAGTCGGCTTGCAGTGGACGCTTTTTGCTATAAACCGTTTACGAATATTATGTAATGCTGGTCAATCAATGCATTTATGGACACCGTATGCCTACATATGTACGTATGTATGAATGTATGTACATATGTATATGTGTACGAGTGGCATGAAGTTACTGCACGCATGAACTGCACGGATACGGATTACGTTTATTAATTGCCGCTACAGTAGGTGAAGGTGTAGGCGCTACCGATGCATACATAACTACATATTTGCGTTTTGTTTGCTTTATTGCTTTTTGATGCTTTTTACTTACTTAATTTTGATTGTTAATGATTTCGAAAGGAAATGCGCTTATTTATTTATGTACTAATGGGTCGACATTTTTAATGGCACGCAATTGCATTTACCAGATGAATTCGTCATCGTTGTAATTACAAATGTGTGTATATACATACATATGTACGTACGTATGTGCTGACGTGTTAATTATGCAGTAGACTCGGGCGTAAGCACTGATATTGATTTATATCATTTTTAAATCGCTTAAATTAATGTCCGCCTACTGGTTGTTTTGCCTGCCAGTTTTAAAAGCTGCTGCCCAAATCCGTTTAGTATGCAAAACGGCGCATTTAGAAGACAAAAATCGCCTGATGAAGGCGATTTAATGGCACGAATAGTCTTTGTAATGTGACTTCGTATTACTTATTTAAAATTCAGCAGCTCATTCAAGAAATCTGTAGATGTGTAAGTAAAGCATATTAAATGCAGCATTTTAAAGTATTCCGTCTGTGTACGAAAAAAAAACTGTTATTCTTCAGCATGCAATTATATTAAGTTACTTCTAAATGAACTAAAAAACGAGTAGATAATTAAATTAAGCGCTTTCCATTTCTTTTAAAATTTATTCCAAGTTTAATTCACTAAAAATAATTTCTTCACAACCTCTTCCTAATTTCACATGGCAAGTAATTGGTATTATCAAATACATATCGCACACCGTCTTCAAAAGAGTCACAACTCAAAATAATACGTTTGTCAGAAAATGCGAAAAACTAAATATTTCTTAGCTCATGATAATCATATGGGCAAGCGCGACTTTACCTTAGGTTTTTTTTTTAAACTATATTTTCGGGGGGATCGGGGGATGGCTTTATATATTGGTGGAATTCTATATACAAACGATTTTGATTAGAACATTCGCATTGAGGATAAAATTGCATTTATAAATTACAACTTGTAATAACAATCTCTCATTACGTCCCATAGACACTCTTTTCAGTTTCGCCAGCAAGCCATCGTATCAGTTGTTTATATTATAACAACAAGTGTGAATGTACCTAATTAAAAAAAAAATTATTAAGACAAGCTTTTTTTAATTGTTAATAAAAGAAGGAAAAAAACCAACCCCGCGCCACCTAACGGTTGAATTTTCTGTAGTGTTATTTCCTTCCATTCAAGTAATATACGTTTTTAATATGACCCATATCGGACCATAACTACAGAATTTTTAAATACTTCGACATCTGCGCCATCTAGGGGATTAATTCATACTTCACATTGCATTGTCACCGCGATCTGAGCTAAGTTTGAAGTTCCAAGCCTCTAGCTCATCGGGAAGTTGGTTAAAAATTGATTGCAAGATTTGATTACACACAGGTGAAACATAATAAAAGCTTTGTAAAATTGTTCCATTCACAATAGTGGATTTTTGCAGGAATTTCGGGGAACTAGTCTCAAGAGAATAGGCAACCCTGGTACCTACCCAATTTGCTAAAAGACTTCGTGTCGACGTCGTTTCCGACTCATTATGGTGAAAAATTTGTTCGCCGGCGACGTTCGCCAACGAATCTCCGTCGGATGAAAAGCACAATTCGCCGTTGGGTCGTAAAATCGACTAGCCGGCGGGTCGCAAAAACGATTCGCCAAATGATGCTCAAAATCTTTTACAAAAATCATATACATAAATCTAATTTAAAATTGTGTGCGTTATTTAAAACGACAAATCAGCAAGCTTTCCGAAAATTTTCAAACTTTTCGATCTGAATTAAATGAAAAAATATAAAGCAGTTTTATAGCTCAATAAATTTTAGTGTAATATGTAGAGTACAAATTTCATATGGAAAAAATTAATTCGATTTGACGTCGTTTCGAGCTCACCCAAACTAATTCACCACGCCGACGTCGTAACGACTTCGATTCGATGAGAAAAAACGAAGTCGGAACAAAGTTGTGTTTTGTATGGAAAAAACAACTTTGTTTCGAGATCAGCCAATCGACTTTACCAAGCCGATGCCGTAACGACGTCAATTCGAACTCGTCCTTGCTCTGTGGCAAATTGGGTATATGAAAAGTCGCAACTTTTTTGATTAATTATTTTACGTATTTATCAATATTCCTCTACATTTACCTTTTGTTAAAATACATATGTATGTAAGCATGCAAAATCGTCGGCAATGAACTACCTATCCACTTATCTACTCATTGTTTGCTAAACAAATAATGAAAAATGTATGTACATATTTACAAAACTATAAATGTACATATGTACATGTATGTATGTAGTAAATATTAATTCAATACAACGGATCATCAAATAAACTGAAAGCTTTGTATTATGATTTAAGAATGATCACATAAAGTAATCAGAACAATTGTGTGAATTGTTTATTTACCATAACTATCAAATTAATTGAAAGTAAACTATTGAATTTCAATTACTTATTCTGTGCGAAAATTTGAAGCGAGCATACTTTTGCAATACCTCCAAATAAACATACTATATAATTTTATTTATGCACATAAAAACACTTCGAGTATTCCGAAAAGCGACAACGGCCGCAGTTCGCTATATAATTAGCACCTAAGCTAGTCTGAAGAATATTCTGGAACTTTTAGCTCCCATTAAGTAGGCGCATTTTAGCACAATAAAGTAAAACGTAACCTAACATACCACATACTTACATACATACATACATACATATGTGCATGATTTACGAATGAAACTGAATCAGTAAGAACGCCCCATGTCCCATACGCCATTCATACGTTGAACTTGCTTATTAAAAATTTAGTGGTCACGGCGTTCTCGTGCAAACAT
>NW_016165850.1:0-26159 GCF_001687245.7 Rhagoletis zephyria | reverse complement strand
AAGAGATCGTCCTTTGTGATACCACAAAAAACTGAACGGAAACCCTTAATTTAGTCGGCGAAACGCCGCGAGCCAATTACTAAATTTCGAATGCGGCTAACTTCGATCCCTGAGAGCTCGGTGTTAGTTAATACGTGCGAGCCAAAATGCTTCCATCTCGTCTCGCGAGAAGTATGGACAGTGTAAAAGAAAGTGTGGAGCTGATTCCACATTTCTTCTTGACAGCTGATACAAAAGTGATCAGTGAAAATTCCCAGTTTTACCGCACGAATACCAATCACAAAATGACCTGCAAGAACCCCTATCCCAATGTCTTGAGAGGTAACGTGTTTTTCGGCACCTTTAAGTGGTAACGATGGGTCACTCTAGAAAAATGTTTGCTGTAGCAAAGAAACGTCTTCTTTTCCTTATTATGTCACGAAATGAGTATCGCTTTCTTTTGTCCATTTTATTAGGTATTTAGTAGAGTATGTAATTTCATTATCGCGAGTACGACGAAGTATGCATGTTAGTCTAGTACTCGCCGAGCTAACACTAGGCCAAACCATCAAGAGTGTACCGCAGGTAGACAGAGGCATCCCTAGTTGCTCTTTACCTGTGGATAACGTTTTAAGGGTGCCTTTCCAACGCCAGGTAATCAGCCACGCAATATCCCACGATGTCGCTGTGACTCGGCACCTAAGCTAGCTTTTTTAAGAAGTAAGTACTCCGATGCGATTGATAGAGAGATCAGATGTTAATTTACCGATTTTGAGCGCACTATCACACCCTTTAGCAGTGAGTCTACCGCTTCCTTGATAATAACTGTAAGACACTGCACAAGTCTGGAAGCCTGAACATAGCTCTGGCGGAGAGTTTCCACCAACCCTGTCTCCAAGTTTTGATCCGTCTGTGAAGAAGTTTAACGCTCCCTTCTTCGAGCAACCCCTACTCAGTCCTCTCCTGAGGGAACTTAGGTAGAGAAGTAGCTACAAGAGTTTACGGGATGTACATGGCTCAGTGGTTAACGCTTCTGACTTTGAACATCGTATTCGCAGGTTCGATCCCTGCTGAAGTCTAGAAAAAAGAAGTCTGATGAAGAGATGTGGTGATCTCCGATATAGCTGCTATAACTTCTACCGCTTAGACTTTGTTGCTTTTTCAATTTTTCCTAATAAACAATCGTGGTACAAAGCTCAATAAAAATATTAAAAATAAAAATGTTAATAAGCCACAATAACATTGACAAATGAAATTTTTCAGTTTTGTAATTGTTTAGTCGCATTTTTCGTTTGTGTGCAACGACAGACTATTTTGTCAGGTAGCAGAACAATTGCAAAAGTTGCGCTTTTATCGATTTTAGTACAAGACAAACCCAGTTGCAAATGGGAAAATTGCGTAAGCTAAAAGTTGTCGGTATCAGAATGTCTGCTATAAAGATTGAGCAGATTAAATTCAACTAATTTTCACGCTATTCATATGACGTATGTATATCTAAGATTTTACTAACAAACCCGACACGCACTTACGCACTTAAGAATGGTATCAGATTAAAAAAAAAAAAAAAACTTTTACGTTTATAGCATAGCAAGAAAATTTCTATATATGTATGTACATATGTATGTATGTATGTATGTATATTTCCTTTATGGCTAATAAAGGGCTATGAAATTATAACGATGACGCGAATCGCCGCTGCGTGAAACTGAAGAGCCACTTTGTTAGTTTGAATGGCGTAATAGCGTGCGTTACCTTATAATAAACAAAAGTACTTACATACATATACAACCTACTTTTGCCACCCACAACAATAACAAGGAAACACACAAAATACACATACATAGAAACTTTTATGAATTTTTTATTCAGGCTAAATGTCTATATTTTACTTAACTAAATATTTATTTATAAATATGTACATATGTTATAGCAGCCATAAAGTTAGCGGGGTGGCAGCAGTACTACTGTGATTTTAGCAGTAAATCCTGCTAAACATTAAAAGCGTCACCAGATTGCACACTTAAGTAAATAAGTAGTACGTAATCTTTTACAAATATACTACTCTTGTGGATAGTTGATTAAGTTAAGTGACATTTTGACGAGTTGTGGCTATATTTTTTTTTTCTTTTGTATTACCGTCAGCGCTGTTATGGTTGAAAATCACGACCAAAATCGTCGTTTAGAAATTTCCGTATTTGTGTATANTGATAGAGACGACAATTAAAGCTGGGGTAACTGAAAGGGTAAGAAAATTTCTTAGAATTTTTCTATTTGAATCAAAATAATTCAGTCACAAAAAATTAGTTATCGAAAGTTATCCAGTTACCGAAATTTATCGAATTATCGAAGTGTATGGTTATCGAAATTTTTTGAGTTATCCATGCTTAACGAGTTTTCGCAATGCATCGAAATTTATAGGCACAAAAAATTAGCTGTCGAAATTTATCGAGCTATAAAAATGTATGGGATTATCAAATTTGCTTGTTATTGAATTATCGATAACGATATTTAACGAGTTATCGTAATGCATCGAGTTCTTTCAACTTATCGGAGCTTTCAGTATTTATTTATGTATTGAAATTTGTCGATTTATCCAATCGAAGTTTTGTGATTTTCAAAATATATCGAGTTATCGAAATTTCCAAGTTTTTTAAAATTATCGATTTATCACTGCTTATCGCATTTTATCGTGTTAACGCGCATGTAACGAGTTATCGAAATTCGTCGATAGCTTACGAAAGCTATGGAGCTATCAAAATTAATCGAGTTATCGAAATGTATAGTAGTATAAAAAGTTTATCGAGCTATCCATTCATATCGATGTACATACTGTGTTGAGTTATCAAAATTGATCAAGCCCTCGAAACACACTATTATCAAAATTTATCGAAATTAGTCGAGTTATCGAATTTTCTTGAATTACAGGATTTTTGTGTTTTTGAGGTTCGTGGAATTATCGATATGTAACAAATGATCGAAATTTGTGGGCAAACTGCAATGTATGTGGTCAACGCCAAGTCCTGCCAAAGAACTCCTAAGACCTTCAAAGATATAAAAAATTATAGTCACGTTTTAGTTCCAAAGCAGGAAATTTCCCGCTAAAAAATTTTGGCTGGAGCGCCATGCTTCACAGCCCATGCTACAATCATGGGCGTAGCCAGGTAGGGGCGGGGGGATGCTCGAGCCCCCCCTCCCCCCCCCAACCCTAACTTTCAAATTTTTCTTATATATATATATAAAATAGTACCCTGAAATTCCAGCTTAATAGAGTCGAGCCTCCCCCCTAAATTTCATTCTGGCTACGCCGATGGCTACAATCGATCTTTTAGGCGCCAAGTTCGGTAATCGTGTTATCAGTCGTCTCAGCGATGCAAATTGGCCACCTCGGAGCCGTTAGACTTTTTTGTGGGGTGCCATTTACCATTAAGGCGAATATCGAGCAATCCATTCGTTAGATTGTGTCAGAAACCGTCACCAAAGTCAAAACTGAGTTAACCGGATGCGCTACTGCGAAGCTAGCCGAGGCAGTCACATGAATGAAATCGTCTTCAGTAAATAATGGGAATGCTTGCTCTTTCGAAAAAAAAACTAATATTTTGCTGAAAAAAATTTATTTTTGTCTACTTTTGGGAAATTTTACAAATAAACCTTTTTATGAACCAACTTTTGAGGACTAATTGATCTTCAATTGTAAGCACCTGTAAGGGACAAATCGCGGATTACGCAATCTCGTACAATTTTTTGCAGGGTAGTTATGTCGTCATAGCAAGTATCGCCACATACACACATACATATGTATGTATTTACGTAGTTGAATGACTATGCGTGCATGCGTTCGACTGCATTACCCACCACCTAAAATTAGTTACATGACTATTTCTTACATACAGTACCGAACAAAAGCATGGGGACAGAGAATTTTTCACAATATATGCAATGTTGATAATCCTAATTTCCTTTCGATAATCTGTTAAAAGAAATATAGTTCATAGTACACTAAATCACATAAAAATGAAATCTCTAAACTTTTTGCAAAACACAATAAAATTGCATACAACTTTCTATTCAGATTTTCTAGAAAAATTCTAAGTGTGCAGTCTTATAGCCCATTTATGTTTAGTATAACAAAAAGCAGGTCAGAAGTTGTTAGAAAATGTTGTTGATTTTGGGAAATTTTTTTGCCGAAAATATTTTGTATGCGAGAAACTGCGTGCCACCGTCAGAAATATAAATTATCAAAATTTAACGCGATTCCTTAACCGATTGAAACTTGCGCTTTATTGAGCTAGAATTTAATGGACTATAAAACTGCAAAACTATAGTTTGCCTTAAAAATACTTAATAAAAATGTGTTGTTAATAAAAAATGTTGTTGAATTTTTCTACACAACCCCGCATTTATGGTCCGATTTGGTTCATTATTTAGGAAGCTTGTTGAAAAAGTATTTTTTCTATGTTCTGTGTGAAACTTTCGTTCGATTCTCGCGTGAATAAAAACATTGCGTGTGCACTTTGTGGTATGCGAACGCAATTTACAAGAACCACTAAACGGGATGGGCAGCATATTTGTTAATAATATTAAACGCTAGCTCTGCTGGTTATCTAGCTTTTGAGTCTAGCTTTTCACCTTACACACGTGCTATATATGTACATACATATATACATACAAGCATATCTATTCAAAAATACCAGATGCGTGTCTAATTTTAATTAAACGTAAAAATAGATTAAATTGTATAGCTTTTGTCGCTGCTCTTCAGTTGATGGATCGCTGATGTCNTTTAATAATATTAAACGCTAGCTCTGCTGGTTACCTAGAGAGTCTAGCTTTTCACCTTACACACGTGCTATATATGTACATACATATATACAAGCATATGTATTCAAAAATACCAGATGCGTGTCTAATTTTAATTAAACGTAAAAATAGATAAAATTGTATAGCTTTTGTCGCTGCTCTTCAGTTGATGGATCGCTGATGTCAATGAAAACACATAAGTCGTGAGTAAATATGTACATAAGTACATGTAATACTACATATGTATGTATATACATACATACATATACTATAAAGTAATTTATACACCTTTAAACCGCGTATTTGCCGTACTGACCTAATAAGTAAAAATTGGGTGTGTTAGAAAGTTGTAAAAATACTTTGTTACAAACATCGCGTGCCAGCTGCGTATTGCCAGAATTCAGATATGTACATACATAGTTTGTTTTAAATGTGTCATTGAAATCTAACATTTTTGCTTAAAATGGAACATTTTGTAAAATATTTAAAAGCACTTCGCTATTTATAAACATTTTACTGGAACTATAACTTCTGCATAAATACAATTGTATGCACATATTCATATATATATACACACATGTAAATATGTAGTATACATATANAATATGTACATAGTTTGTTTTAAATGTGTCATTGAAATTGAAAATTTTTGCTTAAAATGGAACATTTTGTAAAATATTTAACAGCACTTCGCTATTTATAAACATTTTACTGGAACTATAACTTCTGCATAAATACAATTGTACGCACATATTCATATATATATACACACATGTAAATATGTAGTATACATATATTTATCGCGACTTGAAACTTAAAGCCCCTATGCTTATGCACACTTTTAGTTTTGTTAGTCCAGCTGATGCAAAATGGCCAATGCGATTTACCGATTAAGTCAATTGTGAACAAATTGTCAGTCGCGCGCCCAACAAAGGACAAAAATCGACAAAATAAAGAAACAATTCAATTCATAAATGAAATCGAAATCCCTAAGTTGGCGTTGAGTAATCGCCTGAATAGTATAAGCCAAGCAACTGGTTGCGCGCCCAGGTGTGCGACATTGTGCTCTTGTAACTTTTATGCAACAAAAAAATAAAAAAATAAAAATAGCCACGTTCCTCAAATGCATACATACACTGCCGGCAAAAAGTATTGCCACAGCAAATTTTTCACAATATATGCAACAATTTTTTTTCTAATATTCTTCTGTAAATTTTTTATAAAAATATGGTTCATTCTACAACAAAAAACATGAAAATTGAAATTTTCAACTTTTTTATCAGATTTTTAAGAATTTTTTTGAGTTGAGTTCAAAGTTAGTCAAAAATTGCATTGATTTTTGAGAACCTTTTTTTTGTTTAAGGTGTTGTGCATATTTTCCATATAAAGTATTTTCGAAAAAAAAATTGTTTGCATGGAAGAGACTGCGTGAAAAAAATTACCAAAAATTAACGGTACTATCTGATTAAAAAGTTGAAAATTTGCATGAAAACTCGCCGAATTTTTGTGAGTTTTGCTCAAAATTAGGAACCATATTTTTATGTTTTTTGTTATAGAATGCATATTTTGTTGCATATATTGTGAAAAATGTGATGTGCCAATACTTTTTGCCGGCAGTGTACATACACTACACTACATGCCATAGTTGTATAATCAAGTTATTTTTTGCTTACACAAATTTATTTTAGTGAAAAGTAAAAGAGAAGCATTTAAGTTTGCTTGGCTCTCATGAACCTTTGATATAATTCCGAAGAGCCTTCATACCTAACTTTCATGCCTAGCTATCTGAATTGTTTGTGTAATTGTTTTTGGTGTAATTAACAAACTTTTTATTGTTATCGTTACCGATGTTTTTATCGTTATCGGTTCGAAAGACTTTTGTTATTCCAGCACAATAGTCTCCTTTTCGCCACTCGTGATGAAAAACTATTTTAATAGAAAGCATTTGTTTACCATTTAGCTTGCGTCGCTCCAAAGGTCGCAATAGCAATTTTATAAAATTTTTTTTCTTTTCTTAATTAACATTTTTTCTTTTTCAATTTATATTAATTTTAATTATTATATCATATTGTTTTAAAAGGAACAGTCACTATGCTTGTTTTATTTCATTACATCTTTAGGAACATATTTTTTCTTTTTTTAATTAATTTTTTCTTCTATTCTTAAAATTAATTTGATTTTTAGGATTTTATTTTTATTATTTCTTCCTTTTTAATTTAAATGGGTTTTCTTTTGTTAACTTCATTAACTTATAATTTTTGTATTTCATTGCTTTAAAAAGAAAAATATACATATTTGCTTTAATTCACTTAGTTTTAAGGAATTATTTTATTTTTTAATATTTTATTTTTCTTTAGATTTGTAGAATTTATTGCTTGAAAACGAAAAAGGTGTATTCTATTTATTTCGTCCTTTTAACTTAGTGTTTTTTTTGCAATAATTTAATTTTTTATTAAGTTATATATTTTACTGATTTTAAGGAAAAATATTTTTAATTTATTATTTTTTATTATATTTTATTATCATTTAATTTTTAGAATCTATTTTTCCCCCTTTTATTTTAATTTAATTTTCTTTTAATTTTAAGATTTTGTTTTAAAAGTTTTTTAATTTTACTAAATTTGTAAGTACTATTTTTCATTCAATTTTTTTTTCTAATTTAATTTTTGTTTGTTTTTTAATATTGTTATTGAGCTTTGTCCCCCGATTATGTTTATTAATAAAAATGGAGAAAACAATTTTAAAGCTTCACTCAGCTCGGAACGGCTTCGCCAAGTTATATTTTAATGACGCAGAGTGTATTTTAATATGTAACTATAAATATATGTCAATATCCCTGGACAATGTATGCAGTATGTAATTTTACTGCAACATGCCACATGGCCATTCGTTGCCACCAGCATTGTTTACTCACATTCGTTGTCGAATATTGTTATTGTTATTACTATTTTAGTATTATTATTTTACAAGAAACATTTGTATGCAATACTGTTGTCGCTTGTGGCACACGTTGTGCCTGACATTGTCAAAGGTGCCACAAAGGCCCAGCGGCCGCTGTGCGACACAGTGTACGCGTCATAGAAAAACAAATGCAGCCGGCAGCATGACTCAGGTTCAAGTTGGTGGAGCGAATTTTTCTGAAACAGGCTGGCTAAAACTGTTTTTTTTTTTTAATTTAATTATCGGTTATTTTGCTTAAAGATATTACTTATATACCATTAGGTATGTACACATGTTCATTTATAGGCAGTTTAGTACAAAGCTCAGCAACACTAATTTTTTATTTTTTTTTTATAAAAAGCTAATGCTGAAACTGCATTTGTAAACAAATAGTTATAAAAAAATCTTATGTCACTGCTTGGCTTTGTGTTGGCGAGTCATCATTTTCGAATTTTATGGCATCAAGGTGTGTACAGCTACTTTGAAAATTGAAATTAATGTGCACTTTGTTGCAGATGTTAAGAACTTACTTCCAAGGTTGCATTTGCTTTGTGCTTATTATTTTGTTTTGATTTTTTATTTATTTTTTGTTAGTTTGTTTGTTGGGAGTTTTAACTTACAAAGTATTCTCCCTTAAACACTCTACAATGACCAAGCAAACGAAAGCTTAATTTTAGTGTTATTCCCTGCGAATGTGGCCTAGAGTCTTGAACTTGAGTCAGCATCTAGGATTATTGCTTCGTCCCATTTGTTCCTCGAGCGGAACGGTGTATTAAACCAATTAATAAATGCTTAAGGGGAATGGAGTAGTCTAGATCCGTAAGAGTTTTTGAACAGATATCCGTTGTTTTGGAAGGCAGTAATGGTCTTCCAAAGCATTTCTTCGTAGTTTCTCTTCCAGTTAAGCTTCCAGTTAAGCAAGCTTCTTGTCCAAGATAAGGCCTAAGTATTTGAATTCCTTCGCGAGCTTCGGCGATCTGGTAACAAATTTTTCCTTATTGTTCCATAAGAAGTTGGATAAGTCACACCAAAGAGCAAAGGGTCTAAAGTCAGATCTTCGAAAAATTAAAAACTTAATATTTCAGAAAATTTTTAACTAATTTTTAAAAGATCGTTGTAAAGGTGATAAAGGTAAAAGGTGGGGGTTACACTTTCTTGTGATATGCATATTTGTATACTTCGTATATAAAAATGTGAGAAAAAACACATTTAAAGGACAAAATACCTTTCTGTGTATAACAAAATATTTTATAAAGGCTATTAAACCCACTTTCTTCTGATATGCATATTTATGTACCTCGTGAATAAAAATTAGAGAAAAAACACTTAAAAGAAAAAAATAACTTTTTTTTCAAAAAATATTTTAAACCAAAAAATTACTTACCGATTTTTAAAAAAATTGGCATCCTTGTTGAGGAGCTAAACCCAAATATGCATATTTGTATACTTCGTATATAAAAATTAGAGAAAAAACACTTAAAAGGAAAAAATAACTTTTTTTTCAAAAAATATTTTAAACCAAAAAATTACTTACCGATTTTTAAAAAAATTGGCATCCTTGTTGAGGAGCTAAACCCCCTTTCGTCTAACATGCATATTTGTATACTTCGTATATAAAAATTAGAGAAAAAACACTTAAAAAGTAAAAATACCAATTTTTCATATACTAAAATACAAAAAAAATACTAATTAGTAATACAATTGAATACCGTGTTTAAATAAAACAAATAATTTATAGTGTTTTAAGTGTTAATTTGTTCCTGTTTACCCACAGCCCTGTCAAAAAGAAAGCAAAAGTATATGTAACAGAAATCTAAGGCATATAAAAATATAAAAACACCATTGTTTTTGATTTTTTACAAAACAGGTTATATCTAAAAATTAAAGATTATTTTCGGTTTTATTTAAATAAAGTATTCAATTATATTACTAATTAGTAATTTTTTTGTTGAAAATATTTTTTTTCTAAATTTTTTTATATGAAGTATACAAATATGCATATCAGAAGAAAAAGGGTTTAATCGCCTTTACAACTGCACCAATTGCTTAAAAATCGGTTGATAACTTTTTGTTTAAAATATTTTTTTTATTAAAAAAAAAGTTATTTTTTCCTTTAAATGTGGTTTTTCTCAAATTTTTATATACGAAGTAAACAAATATGGATTTCAGAAGAAAGGAGTTTAATCGCCTTTACAACGATACCAATTTTTTAAAAATCGGTTAGTATTTTTTTGTTAAAAATATTTTTTTATTTATAAAAAAAGGTATTTTTCCTCTAAATGTGTTTAACTATAATTATAGTCATATTCGTGTTCATAATCATATTCAATACAATGGGAGAAGAACGTCATTAGTTCAAATAAATACGTTTTTCTCCACACATGATTTTATTATATATTTTGCAGACTTTTTCCGAGTACATTCACATTAATATTAGTACCAGGTTGACCGAGCTTTGCTCGGAGTGCATATACTTTTTAAAGTTTTCAGGATTTGGATAGCTTTAAACAAATATTTTGGGAATACACAAAAAAAATAAGTTTTCAACATCAATTAAGTAAATTCCTTACTCTAAAATTTAGGTGGCAACCCTATTCGGAAATACGCTGGAATGAATGGTACATATCTTGAGCGTACATGTACTGTGAGTACATAAAAAAAAAATTTTGATTGAAATTAACAGAATAAAGATTTGTATTACATAGAAGCGTGGCAACCCTGATGGAAAATATTTTCTGACCAAAGTTCTCAACAATACCTTTGATTCGATATCCATATTGCGATGTTTTAGACAAATTGTGTAGAATCGAAAATAAGTGGCAACCTTACACTATTATCCTAAGCGATAACATTTTGTATATAGGGAAAGCATTGTTTAAGAACCTGCTTTTGATACCCATGACTAGTAAAACTTTACTTTTTTTCCTAAAAAGAAATTAATAAATATGCGATTAAAAATAGGTCGAAATCCTTGTAAAATATTTTTGAATTAGGGATCTTTAAAATACCTTCCATTTGATACCCATATTACGATGTTTTAATTAATTTGTAACTAACTTCGAATAGGTGGCACCTTATACGAGTCTTCTCAGAGATAATGTCTATTCAGATAACCTTAAAATCCAAAATGTTATCTATTTACAAAATTTTATTAAAATCGTTAGAGCCGTTTCCCAGAAACCTATGGATATATGTATATACAAGAATTGATCGTTTAATGTAATAAGATTATTTTTTTCGTATTCAAATGCATATTTTTTCGTATTCGTAGCCAAATTCGTCCTCATCTTATTATNCCTTATAAGAGTCTTCTCAGAGATAATGTCTATTCAGATAACCTTAAAATCCAAAATGTTATCTATTTACAAAATTTTATCAAAATCGTTAGAGCCGTTTCCCAGAAACCTATGGATATATATACAAGAATTGATCGTTTAATGTAATAAGATTATTTTTTTTGTATTCATATTAAAATGCATATTTTTTCGTATTCGTAGCCAAATTCGTCCTCATCTTATTATTCATATTCATAATAGTATTTATGTTCTTATTTTATTTATATTCAAATAAATTTTGGTGTTCAAATTCAAGATAGTCATAGCCATACTCCTTTTCGTATTGATATTCGTGAGAGTGTTCATAAAGCAAGCTTTTTCAGAAGCGTTTTGGAGCTGAAAGTAAAGCATTTTTTCATCTTCAATTTTCTTTTTGATTTTTCAGCTTCATAATAATTTATTGAAAATTTATTTTTAGAGAAAAGCAATTGAAAAAAAAAATTATAAAAATTGGAGCAAATCAATTAGCTTTGAAGTCAACAACACAACTTTTCGTTTGCCTGCATTCGCGTTTAAAGAACACGCTTTAATACACAAAAATGCAGCTACATATTTACGCAGAAGTCGTGAAGCTTTGTAGACAAAATTTATTAGATAAGCGTTTATTTAAAATATCTGCAGATTTTCCATACGAGTTATTTCCTAACTTTGATTTTCTTTTTGTTTAAACGCGATATGCCTGTAGTGCTGTTAAATGTAAAAATGTATGTACAAGCAAATATCCCGTTCAACCGTTTTTTTTTTTGTTGAACTTGAAAATTAAGAATCGATTTTTTCGAATTAATTTTTTTCGAATAACTCGAATATCGGTTTAGGAAAAAGTTGAATAATCGCACACCCTAATATTCATATTCATGACTTTGTATACCAAAATACAAGATCGCCCCTTGGCAAAACATTAAGGTGCACCACAATAAATTGTTAAAGAAACTCAGCCAAGCATTTAGAAAAATGTGTGAAATGTCAATCGTGTTTAATATACATACTCTCTATCTTCAATTCAATGGTAGAAAATTTGCTGTTTAGGAAAGATGTCATTCATTTTTGTACTGTACTTGCAATCTATTATAGAATCATTATTTTCTGTAGGATTATAAAAGCTTTCTCGTTTAGACATACTTTGCGAGTATCGTTATTTTCGCCTTTTACTCAATACATACATATGCAGATACCTAAATGGCTAATTGTCGCTATCATTATTAACAATTGCACTTTCTCTAATTGCAAAAGCACTCTATGAATTAACCACGAATGATGGACGCAAATGTAAAGGTCTAATAGAATGTATATGAAGGCATGTATGTACGTATTCATTATTTAATTCGCATGGTGGAAATCTGCTGCCATTATAAGTAATTGCAAGTATCAACTGGTAACACAACTAAGTCCAAAGGATGGAAGAAATGTACAATTTACTCGACAGAAATATTATACGCAGTACCTGCATAATTTACATGGCACACAGGAGAGTTCATTGTTTTGTTGTCATTAGCTGTTCTTATATTGTCTTTGTTTTGTAGTTTGCGATTAAACTAATTTTACAGTAAAATATAATTGCAAATATCTCTTCATATGTACAGTGTACACACATGTATATTAGGGTGCATCATCAAAAAAGAAGTAGCAGTTTTTCTACCAGAATCATAAAGCTCATTATATCTCCAGACATCCGGCAAAATATTTCGGAAAAATTATAAGATTTAGGTGAGCTGGACCCTTTTGAAAAAAAAAACGAAATTTATTAAAAAAAAAAATACTCGAAGAATTATTGCGAAAACTTTTCAAGAACGCCCTACTTCAGAATTTGATTGAAGAACGCCTTAGCTATCTCAGAATTCGGTTCAAAACGCCCTGTCTCAAATGAAAATACATTATTTGTGTTTTAAAGCATAGGCTCTTCTATGATCTGAGATAATTATTTAGAAAAAATTATTAAAAAAACGAAATTTATTTACAAAGAACTCGATTTTTGTAAGTATTTTCAAATATGTCCAGCTTACGTAAAGCTTAATATTTTTCCAAAATATTTCGGTGAAAGTCTTAAAATATTATAGGTTTTATAATAATTTTTTTTTACGGAGAGTCATGCACCTTAATGTATATGTATTTATGCACATACAAAAATTGCGTATGCATATCTGTATGTTCAGCTAATTTTGTATTCACTAGGTTAATGTCACAAAATTATTTGAGCGCGTCACCTACCGCAGACCTCTTAAAATAATATAATTTTCATGAAAAATAATTTCAAAAGGCTGACATATAGTACATACCTTCATGCTAACATAGCCTTTGAACTTCACACCCGACTTTTTGATTTCAAATTAACCAAAACACAAATGTGTAGATATGTACGTATTTCGTGCTTAATTTCATGATTACAGCAAATTATATTCAACGGTGCTCTTTTAAAAGCTTAATTTTAATTTGGACAAATAACGCGTTTAAAAGCTTACAAGTCATCTAACTTTATTGTCACGAGTGGTATTATGTCGTATATAGATGTAATTGTCAAGTACATACATACTTTCCATTAGGCGCACATAGTACATACATAAATATGCCCTACATAAGTTGCGTATACGCAGCGTCAGCCTAGCTTAAATAATTATACATATATTATTTTGTACTTAAGCACACAAATCTTTACATATACAGTGGTGAAAAAGTAAATAGGGACACGACACTTTTACAAATTTTTCCCATTTCTCTATTGGTTATTTAATATTTATTATTTTTTATGAAATTATAGCTCATTGTCTAACATAAACCCTATAAATTCATATTTCCAACTTTGTGCAAAAATTATAAAAATTTTACAAAACTGCATCTAAATTTTTAACATTTAAATCAGATTTTTTGAAATTTTTGGGAGTATGCAGTTTTATAGCCCATTAAGTTTTAGTAGAACGAAGTATAAGTTTGAGGTTCCTAAAGAATCGCGTTGATTTTTGATAACTTTTATTCTGAACGTATTACGCACTTTTTCGCACACAAAAAAAAAATTGTCGAACAAAGTATGTCTACTCAAAAAAAGTTTAAAAAAAGCAGATGCAATTTTGTAAAATTTTTATAATTTTTACACAAAGTTTGAACTATGAATTTATATTTTTTTTAGAAAATAAGCTATACTTTTATCAAAAAAATAATAAATATTAGGTAACCAAAAGAAAAATAAATAATTAAATAAGCGAAAAAATAGGCAAAATTTGAAAAAACGTCGTGGCCCTATTTATTTTTCCACCACTGTATATGTATATACATTTGCCTTTACTGACCCACATAACCATCTGTCAGCTTCAACAAAATTCATACTCAGCGCATCAGAGAGTTGAGGCGAAGGTAAAAGTTCAATTACTAATGCCAAAATAATGAATTTAATGAAATTTAATTGACACACCTTGACAATTTTAGTTGATTAGCCAAGGTTCCTTAGTCGCATATGTACGTACATAAGTGTGTATTACAATATGTTAGCAAGTGTATCAATTATATAATTAAAGCGACAAACTAGGTCACTGGAACAAAAGAGTGAAAAATTTGAGTAAAGAATTTTGTAAATAATTGTTTAAAATGTTGGTAGTTGGGATGATATATGGAATGATATACGGTAGAGAGAGTGTAAATAGGGCAAAGACTTTTAGCAAGTCATGGCTATTTTCCTTTCTTAAAAAAACATTTATTATTTTTTATGAAAATAGAGCTTTATTATAAAAAGAAAATTTATCAAAATTTTAAACTTAAAAAAACATTTATAAAAATTCTACGAGCTTTACAAATTTTGATAAAGAATTTCAAACTTTTTAATCAGATTTTTTAGAATTTTTTTTTTTGAGTATTCAATTTTGTAGGATATTAGATTTTAGTACAAATAGTGCAAGTTTGAAGTAGCTAGGACCTACCGTTGATATTTGTCAATTTTTTGTTCGCGCATGTTCTTCCATAAAAAGTAAGTTGGAAAATTTTCTTTTTATGGAGAAAATGAGCAACACCTTCCACAAAATACTGGCAAAAAAAACATTTTTTACTTGAATTGCTTTCGTGAAAACGGCAGTAAGTATTTTTTTTTAGCAAAAAAATATCGGTATTCTTTTTTTCCATTTAGAAAAATCTTATCGACTGAGAGCTTAGCATTTTAAACTTTTTTCCCGCATGTATTTTTGGGCCACTCTGAAATCATGAAAACCGCCAGCGATAATCCAGGCTGCTAGCCAGCTCAGAGCTACAGCGCTTTTTGTTGCTAAGAGTTGGCGAGTGTTAAGACATTCCTTGACTATGTAGCTCTATTCTATTGGGAGGGACTCGAATTGCTGGTTATCTGATATTTTTGGAAAAGTAAAGTCATGCCAATTGATATTTGTCAAATATCACTCATATGAAAATTGGTTTTTCTCTTCTTGAAGCCATTTCCAAATATTGAACGTAATTTTAGCGAAAAAAATTATTAAAAATCAACGCGACATCTTAGCCACTTGCAAATTGCCCTTTCTTATACTAAAATTTAATGATCTCTAAAACGGCATACCCAACGTTTTTCTAGAAACTCCAAACTTTTTTTTTAATTTTGGTGTAATTTTTTTATAATATTTCAAATTTTTCTTATGAAATTTTTTCGTTTTGGCCGAACCCTACAATTGTTTTCAACAAGGTCTTATTATGTAACATTTATTAAGCGGAACAAGAGTATCGATTTTTTTTTTAATTGCTATTTTCTTTGCCATGTGCACAAAAAATTTGATACAAAGAAATAAAAATTCAAAAATCTTGTAAATTTGATTAGCTTTCATTAAAAAAAAAAAATTNTAAAAAAATTTAGTGAAAACACAAAATGCTTGGACCACTTTGCGCCGCCCGTCTAATACTAAATTAATTATGCAAGGATAAGATACTTGAGGTACTGAAGAGTAGTAAGGATTTAGTTTTTTTTTTAGTTTGGAGGTGTGACGTTATATATATATGTAAAAAAAAGGTACACTGAAATTTTGGAAGAACTTGATAATTTGGACAAAAAAAGACCCGGATGGCTGATGAGAAGTAAAGTTTACGTCAGTACGATTGTAAACTACATTTCTTCAGATATTTATAACTCAATAAAAATTAATCAAAAATGTTATGATTAAGTATACTAAATTTTGACTTTACGTTATAGATGTGAATCACTTAATTCAAAAGATGAGCTCTTATTCACATCTTTTCGTAATCATCATCATTACAAAAAAAAGGAACAAAGAGCCAAAAAAGCATGTCGATCATTAAGCAATTAAAAAAAGACTAAAATAAGTTATGGTTTTAGAACTACACATGTGAGTAATGTATGTGTGCAGATGCTAAATTTTTTCTACTTACAATTATTTTCTTTCTTTGTCTAAACATCGCAGCTATCCACACACATGTACCCGTATGTATGGATGATTACGCTGCTCATACCACTGATGTCAGATAACTCAATCAAGCGCTGACCTTGAGCTTGGCTTGTCATTTATCTTCACCTAAAAATTAGAAAATAATAAATTGTAAATACAAAAGGAAGAAAACTTTATTTTCTGAAAAAAAAACATAAAAAATGACTAATAGTTGTGGAAATAACATTTTAATGGTACATATGTACATGTGTACATCTACATATCGCTTATTTACTTCAATAGTTATAACTCGAAAAAGTAGACTTTTCAGATGAGAAATCTCGTATCGAACTCCTCCGAAATGGCTTGGCAGATTCGTATGAAATTTTTTGTATATATTTGGTTCGCGTGAGAATTGGGCGTAAAGTATATTTCATACCGCTATGTGAAGAGGGCGTGGCGCCTCCCATAAAAACCGAAAATTTCAGTACGGGAACTTGGTATGGATATATATGAAATCAATCCCAAACTCATAGACAAAATCGGGGCTATTTGAAAAGGGGCCGTGGCGCCTTCTAAACATACTGAAAGTTTTACGAGTCTTTGTGAGTGAAGAGATTTTAACGAAATTTTTTGTGTCTGTTTGAGTTGGTCTGTGGATAGTTCAGATTCACAGTTTAACCCGCGAGGTGGCGCTGGAGTTAAAAATCGAATTTATGATCGGCATTGGTAACGAAAAGAGCAATACTATTGCAAAAAAAGAGCCGCCGGGTGGCGCTGGAGTCAAGTTATTACTAAAAATTTCAAGATCTTCTTGGAGGACATATACTTTCTTTAAGTTATTTGAGACGGATGGAAAAATGCCTTCTGACAGCCACCAAACTGTAATATTAGCAGATAAATGTGCCACTGGAAATCGTGACCTGAATTGTTGGTTAAAATATTGCATCAGAATGTTTTAAAATAAAAAATTTATATTGGGCGGGACGAAGTCTGCCGCGTCTGCTAGTTTGTTTTATAAAATATGGTTCATGGTTTAACAAAAACCATATAAATCAAACTTTCAAACTATATAGGTACAGAATTAAAAAAAAATCCACAAATTTGTATCTAAATTTTTAGTTTTTTAATCAGAATTTTTATAAAATTTTTGGGGTACGTTACAATGCTTATACAATTTTAGTAAAACAAGTGCAAGCTTTGAGCGGCTAAAAAATCTATTGAATTCTAATATTTTTCTTTTTTGCTGACGGCATTTGCGGTTTTTCATAATTCCTTAACGCCACAATTGCCGTTGGGTTCGTCTGCGGATTTTCCTAACCGGTTTTCAACGGGTTTTGATAATATTTTTTGACAGGTTTTTCGAAATATTTAGTTTTCAAGTACCTACCAAGTACTATAAAGTACTATAAAGTGAGATTTTGATAAAAAANAGGTTTTTCGAAATATTTAGTTTTCAAGTACCTACCAAGTACTATAAAGTGAGATTTTGATAAAAATTTTCGATTTATAAAGCAGTTAAAGTATGCGTGTTAATATTTATTTTATTGAAAATGGATGTAGAGATTTTTTTCAATTTTGTATCTGGGGTTGGAGTTCACGAGGGTATTGGTTGATTCTCGGTGAATGGCCCGCCTATAATAGACTATATTTATATAGTCGGACTGCTGTTTAGCGGTCTTATTTTGTCAAGATCGGTGAACCTCATTAAGTGTGATTTCTCCGCCATTTTTTATGTTTTATTTGCTATTGTTTTACTTTCCGCAAAGAATAATTTTTATTTCTTTTCCCTCGCGTAATGGCTTTCGGTTCTAGGTATCTTTTCAACCAAATCTTGGTTAGCAAGACTTTGCCACACACGGAATAATGGCAATTCTTTTCTTGACCGGTTTCTTGAGAGCTGCTTACAGGCCTTAAGGGCTAAATTTTTTACGAATCGGTAGGAATTTTGTGCACAATTCTGCAAACTTAACTCAAAAATCGTGCTTTTTGAGTTATGACTCTATTAAAGTTAATGAGTGATATGCACAAACATGTATGTATGTTGGGACGTAATTTTAAACGCTTGCGCAAGAAGAAAATTAGTTTTTTTACAACTATAATTATTTTTTTTTTGCAAAAAGTTTACGTCTTAAATGACTATTATTTCTTCTAACTTCTACTTTGTGCAAGAACATTACTTCGCTTCTCTCTGATTCACCTTCGTGTGTGTGGTTTAATCATCCGGAAAGTATGTGCGCGCACATACGTATGTATGTATGTATATATGTTCCTACGCAAGCAAGATGGACTTCCAAAAATTAGCTGAAGAATATTTCACAAGCTAGGCATAGAGAAAAATAAACTGAAAAAAAAACAAATATACACAATTATACACGATGATGTCTGCTAAAAGTGGCTATATTTATATGTACGCGCAAGCGGCGATGGCCACCAGCCGAGATTGATGACTTCAGCGCACTTTCAGCGCTCACAGCAAGTCAGCTGTTATATTTAAAGCTTTACAGAATATTGCCTTATATAAACTACGTCGAACACTAAGTATGTGAAATAAACTCATTTATTTTGTGTAAGTAAACTTAAGAATTGAAGCTTATAGATTTAACTAAACGTATCTTACTTTTTGTAGGAGCCAAATGAGTGTTGATACATATATTTTTCTCATTTCCATTGCGCACTCACACTCTTCCTCTTCTTATTTGGCACAACAATCCTTTGTCGGTTGGGGAAGAAACTAAAAAACGTCGTCACGTTTCTGGGCCACATAATAGGACTGATATGATACAGATTCGTAGAGCGTGATTTTTTTTTGCGTCGAGAGAGGGCTCTGCTTTTAAATTTCTAAAAAAGCACCTGTTTTAAAAATTTCTCTTAGCTTGATATCCAGGCTGATATTACTTGTGGATCGTAGCTGGACCAAATCCTTAGCTACATACAGGAGTAGACAGATACCCATAATCGAGAGAGTACTAATTAAGCCGCGGAGATCCAATAGTTCCACNGAGCCGGTTCATCTGTACACTCGGACATCGACACAAAAAGTCATCAATTGGCTCTTGTCCGCGGTAGCTTATGCAGACAGTACTTGTTGTTATTGGCCTCCGTATTCATCAGTTTTCCTGCCGTGATCACTAAACGGTGGTGGCGCGTAGCTATCCATTTCATCAGCCGACTTATTCCCTTCGGTATTGCTATGTTCTAGGATACAACAGAGAGTGACGTTGATACGGATCAGTGACGCCAGCGTGCAATTTCCAATTTCACTATTTTAGATCCTATTGCATTCAGTGCTTCTTTACGGTTGACAAATATATTGTCTTTGTCTTCTGGAACTCTACTACTAAGTAAAAGACTTGCCTTCCTACATGTCTTTAAACCATACTCATTTTCTGGGGAATCCAATAGACCTTCCAATGAAATTTTCCTTATCTTGTATACGTACTCCAGGAAGAAATCCTCCATTAATTAGAGGCGGTTACTCCGCAGTGCTTCTCACTCGCATATGAAATGTTGGTTGGATTCTATCCTTTTCCAATATTGAAGATCGAAATCTTGTCATCGCTGCGAACCATATTAAGTTCACCTTCACTTCTGCCCGAAGTTTGGAAGTTTCGTTGAAAGTAAACGTCGTGTTCTGATGATATTAGCTTCCGTACTCGCCCTAGACTCTGTTCTGAATGAAAACATATCCCCTGCCAGTTGTTCGCAGCCTGTTAAACGTCCTAAGTCTCAGTGGTCTAAGCTGTGGCACTTTTAATGCCGAATTTAAACAGACCCGACACAGGTAGCTGAGACAAAATTACCTAATATACAGCTGAAGACAATTTATTGCTGTTGAAATTCCCAAAAAATTGTACTTCAACTAAGACCATCGAAATCTTAACGAAATCTAAAAAAAAATATTTTTACTATATCTAGGTGCATTTCATATTCGGATTCTTTTCGCATTTGAATACTTTAACTTCGATTTTTTTTCACCCACAACAAAAAAAAATCATAAAAGTTTACTAAGCAGACAAGATGTGTATCGGACCATTTTATTTGAGGAAATCTCAATTGAGGTCACAATAAATCACAAATTTACAACACAAAGGAGACAACAAATTGTGTTATGCCACGGAATTCCTAAAAGCTTTTCACACATAAGTACTAAATACCACCTACATAAGCGCACACGCATAACTACGCCCTTTGTTGCAAGCTTTAATGCTTGTCCGTACTTACAGATATTTTTTTTTTTTTACTTAATTGCGAAATCCATCAAACGCTTTGACAATTTTAGGGTAACAGGGAAGTGAGTTCCATTGCAACGTCAATTGAGCGAAAGTATCTAAGCATAGCTCTGCATACATACATACCTTTGAATGCATAAACTTCTGCGCAAGCGCGCAGGTTTGCCTGCATTCGCCTGTCGCAGATAATCAATCACCAACATAAAACGGCGGCGATAAATCATAAACAAATTCAAGTTGACGTTTACCAATAAGAAACGGGAAAAAAACGGAAACGAAATTCTTAATATTATTAACAATCAACTTGACAGTCAATCAATCGTAGAGATAAGATTAAGCTCGAGGACTCAAGTGAAAAAAACATCGCGATATGGTGCAAAAGTAAATCAATTTTATTAATCATATAATTGGGTTGGTAAGCTCGAAAGTCTTGCTACACTAACAAGCGTACAACAACATGCAACTCACAGCTTGCAACAGTCAATATTCATACAAACGCACCTCTGCAAAAATGCGTACATAACTAAGCATACGAGGAGTACTATACATATATACCTAAATAGATATCAGTTTATTGATGCTGTGCTAACTGGTGTTCAGCCATTCAAAGGTGTGTCATGTGGGACAAACAATTTCGAGAAAAATTGGAAACCAACACTTGTAAATAAGGACAATATATGCGTGTACATATGTACATCGAATATGTATGCATTATCATACGTATTTTGTACCAGCTAAATACAATGCGTTTGCCTCTAAATATGGTAAAAGGTTAGTCTCCATAGTTAAAAATTTAGACAGTTGGAGATGAAATAACTAGTTTTCGGCTTGGTCATTATGTACGTAAAATATTATTCCGATAGAAAAGACTGTCTCTGTCGCTCAATCAGTGAGAATTTTCTCTCCTCGGCTATGGTGCCGCGTTTAGGATAGACACCTCTTCATATTCCCGTCGCATGCAACGACATCGCCAACAAGTTTGTAGGTGCAAGAACTTCATCTGCTTCCATGGGCTATTTTGTGGCCTCAGGTGGTCTTCTGGGAATGTCATAATTACTCAGTGGGTATAGTTACTTAGAACGCAGTAAGTACAGGAGAGCGGTAGAGGCCTTACGAATCTTTCGTTATAAAGAAGTTCCAGGCACAGAACCTAAAATACTGTCAGATAGCCGGTGAGGGTCCTCAGACCCTCCCGACTTAAATTCAGAAGTGGTACCGAGATTCCGCTAGAGGGAGTTATGCATTTCTTAGATAGCCATTAGCGACAGCTTGACAATATTCCCACTTACTTAGGAGTACTGCTGCGCTGGCTCCATTAAGCCCCTCGTTTTACGAGAGTGTCAGCTCTTTCGTTGCCATCAAAACCCTTATGCACCGGTACCCAACAAATGGTTACGATTACTCTGTTATGCGTGCTTAATTGGCTCACAGAGTTATGCAGTTTTCCATAAGCCTTGCTGTAGTTTTGAAAGAATCCAGGGATTTACTGCTGCCTGGCTGTCAGACATGATATATTTATATCCCGTCCCCATTTGTCTTTCTGCGAAGAATTTTGCGGGCACAGAATTCAGTTTGAAATATAATTGGATATGTACCCGTTGCTGCAATTTTCTTCTACCTGGGTCTAAATACGCCAGGAGTAATTTTGTAGGGATTATTGAAGGATCATTTTGGCAGCATTTTTTCTGCCCAATTTAGCCTTTTTTTCAGTATTAACCCTAAAATTTCTTTCTTTTGGTAATAGAGACTTTATTGGGTTTATTGACAGACCATTTTCAGAGCACCATTTTTCAATCAGTTTTAATGCTGCCTGCAATCTAAAGGCAATATGGCTTTCATTTAGCCCGCACAGGAGCTCGCGCCTACTGTCACCTAGTTCCTATTGCCCTATAGTTCTATATGTTGCTTAATTTGGATCCATGCGGTCATTACATTAGCTTTGTTGGAAAGCGCAAAGGACTATCTTATCACATTTTTCCATATTTCAAATATCAAACTTGAAAAAATTTACCAAAAATTGTATATCTCGGCCAAAATACCAACCATAAGTCTACCCTTTTTTAAAGTGTCCTGCAGAAGGCATTCTTTATTATTCTAAAGCAAAAATACGTTTCTTTCAGTGTCAGCAAAACGTGGCATATAAATTATGTTCACGGTAATTATTTATAGTAATTACATAATATTGTTAAAGAAACTTGAAACAAATGACACCTGTTTGTATTGTTTAGAAACTTTTGCCCTTAGAATCGAAAGCTCGTGTATTGTCATCACTTTTAATTATATGTTCATGCACCATTATATATGTATGTATGTATATACATATATATTTAAGTACCAGCCAAGTAGTGATAGAAAATAATAATGTATGTATTTACATATGACGCTGCTGATGCAGCTGCCGTGTTTCATGCATTGTTCATATTTAATGAATCGTGTACTATAAAATGGCATACATACGTACACAAACATGTACATTTGTATATATATATTTAACATGCACAAATCGTGCTTCTTTTAAAATGAAGATATGTAGATATTTATGTATGTACTTATACGCGCGTCTTAATACTCCTTCTTAATGTACATCGCTAATTTTACATTTGAAAGTTTATGTACATATTTATTTTTAGAAATTTGTTAAGCTTATTGATTAATAATCATGTTTGCATTGAGATTTGTTTATTACTTTTTTTAATAATAATTAGTTTCCAATTACTTTGGCAAACACTAATTAGTCAGCAATTATTTATTTAACCCTTGTGTGCCTAACGGGGTACCCGGGTACCCATGGACATCATAAAAAGATCTTCGTTAACAATAAATAAATCAAAATATATACTTTTAATACCCAGGATTATACTAAGTTACAGCCGGCTTTTATATATAAATCCGTAAATGGGTGCCCAGGTACCCCGGTTGGTCAGGAACTTTAATTAATAAGACTGGGCGCACAAGGGTTAATATTTTGTGACAAACATTTAATTAGTATGCATAGGTTATTACATGGACTGGAATGAAATTTTTTTATCGTCACCTATTCCTTTTATGAAGCGGTAATATTTAAAACAATCATGTTTGTTTGGACTTTATTAATCGGAAGATTGAATAAGTAATATATGCAGTGGGTCTTTTTGACCTTTATTTTCCAAAAAATATAATTCGAGTTTTAAGCGACCTACAATATAGTAAAATTAAGCACGCATTTTTTTTTTTGTAAAAAGTTCAAACTTTTAAATGTTTTCATTCTTGGCCTTTTTTACCCTTAATTGAATATATATAAATACAAGTTTCTTATGCATTTGTATACCAAAATAATAAATAAGCCGTTTACTATAATCGTCTTTAATCATCGGATTTTTGTTTTATGGTATTATAATGTAAGGTAACAGTTTTGAGTGTAACGTAAGGGAACACCGCAACCAGAAGGTATTTTGTATCCCCTTAATAGTTCCTAACCCTGACCGCCCAGGATGTGATTGGGCTCTCTTACAAAAAACAAAAAGTTCATTCATTGGTAGATGAATTCCTAACCTTAATGGTATCGAAGGGTATGAATGAACTGAAGCACTGCAGTCTTAGTCTGGCCAATGCCGGAAAATCACACATAATGTGCTCCGACGTCTTCTCGTCTTCTAGGCAAAGACGGCAATCCATCTCTGTGGAAATAGCAGTCCGGTGCATGTGAGAGCGCAGGTGATTACAGCCCGTCAGGTAGCCAACAAGCAACTTGATATTGGCTCTGTTCAAAAGTGAGTAATCTTTCCTGGCGAAAAAATTCTGCCCACTCTAAGGCCCCCTACCTCTCCCAAGTACTAACTGCGTTCTAAGTTACCCACGATTCTATTTTATGTCTCGGCGAAGACCAGTAGAGTCCACAAAAGGATTCCCTTGCCAATTCGTCGGCGGCCGCATTGCTCGGGATTTCACAGTTTCCTGGTACCCCGGACAGTAATACCATATTCCTTACTGACAATAGTTGAAAAGTTCAAAGAACTTCTTGAAGATCATAGGGGTGATCTTCCTATAGAAAAGGGCCCTTGTGGCCGCCTGGCTATCTTAAAATATAAATAGAAATGTCCTTTTACACCTATCTCAAGGTTCCTTCTCATAAATTCCGATTTCCAGTACCTCGGCCTAAAAGACTGTGAACCAAGTACCCATTGCAATAAAAATTTTGGTGCCAGGACCAAAGGCACTCCCTCCTGCTCTGTCCCTCATCTTTGATCCATCTGTGTATCAGAGTACGTGTCTGGAATCTAATGCAATTTTATCTGGAATTTTGACCTGAAATTTCCTTCGAAAACAGATTTCTTTTGGCATTGCGTCGGAGAACTGGCAGATTTCTAGACCTGGTATTTTGTTCCAAATACCTTTGTGTTGTGTGTTGTTTTTAAAAGTACTTTCAGAATTTTTTGCTTGCAAATTCCTTGCAGTTGCTGCTACTTGGACAAAAATATGGAGTAGGGCCTGGGAGAGACTCTATGGCTATGGTTGGACACGTTCGCATTGCTACTGTCACCGAAAGTAGAGCCATCCTTTGGAGTTTGTTCAGATGTGAAAAGGCAGTTTTTTTAGGCATTTTTGGCCACCAGACTATAAGGCATACGTTAAAATCAGACGGACCATAATTCGGTATAACCATTATCAACCACCATGTTCAAGCGAAAAGTCTTCAACATGCCCTCATTGGCACAGCAGTTTGATACGCAGAGCTGCACTCATAACGTCTGATACAGTTCTGCCGAATTTTCCCGTCGCAATACTTACTAGGTCTACCGCATAACATACAGCATCGTAACCACTTTCCTGTAGTTTGGTTAAGAGGTCATCCGCCCCGACAGCGGACGGATATATGCCTCGTTGGATCAGTGCCCTTGATATAGATTCATAGGCGGTATAATTAAAAATCCCCCTCGGTGTCCAGGAGGGCAAATAAAGTAACCTAATTAAATTGACGGTAAATGAGTTGCGTGTCTCAGCTTATCCCTAATATATAGGTCTAGCAGTCTTTCGACGGTCTTTAAAATGAAGAAAGTTAAACTATTAGGTATGTATGATTTAGGTGAGTCGAGAGGCCGTTGTCCGATTTAGGAATAAATAAAACAGATACCGTCCTCCGTATAAGGTATACATATATTGCACTGAATAACTTGCCCTAAATAAACAGTTCAGCGAGAAGATGATAACGTCAATGAATCTCTGAAGTAGTTCCGGATATATGCCATCTCCCTGCAGCTTTGAAATGTTCAGAGGAGTCTACCGCCCACAGTACCTTATCCCTGTGAAGGATGAAGCCAGACCTGCTAAGACTTCTAAAATGGGGGAACCTATGTTCAGAAGAGATAGCAGTCGTCCGATCTTTCTCCGCTGTACAGCCTGGGCAATGTACTTGATGTCGGTAACAGACAGTAAAAAAGGGTCAATAAAACCGAAAAAAAATTAAAATTTCTATTGGTGTCTAAAGGTAAGAGTTAGATTTATATATATTATTTCTTAATTTAAACACATATTAATTTATTGTGGTCCATACCCCA
>NW_016165848.1:0-26163 GCF_001687245.7 Rhagoletis zephyria | reverse complement strand
TGCGCTGCACTTTCTCGAGATTACGATAGAAATTGCGGTTGGTGATTTGTAATTTGGCACAGTCGGCGTCTAAATTGTCATCGCCGTTAAGGGTGAGATGCATGACGCGACCCAGAAAGAGATGTGAATTCTGCTGGGACATTTCATCGATCCAAGCGCTGGCGGGCAGTTGGTCGTCATAGGCGCGACCGATGCTCGAATACAGCTGCGCCATTTGCACTTTATCGAGAAAGGCGTGTTCGACAATGTGATGGTAGACGGGCTGAAAGAACTGTTGCGCGAGTGCCTGGCAGTCAGCGCTGCTCTTGTCTGCAAAAAAAAAATGGAAGGCGCAAAAAGGCAAAAAATTACTACTTTATAAGGGGAGCCAACTTTCATGCAAGACACTTACCCATCAAATAGTCAATCCAAATCCAATTCAGCAATCGCGTCATTGTTGTTTGCTGCAGAAATTCGAAAACTTTTACCAGCTTGGTCTTCTTATGCACCACAACAGTGTCGCTTTGCTTCAGTGGTTTGCCAAGCGCGCTCTTAAAGTACAAATCCCAATCGATTTGCAGCGTTGTACCAAAAGAAGAAGCCTTAANTCAACCTCTTTCAACTCGTCCTTCAATATCTCACGTCGATTGCGTTCAAAGTTCAATATCTCCAGAGCAATTAGTCTGCCACGATCCACATCTACGCCATACTCGACCAGCACATCGCCCACCAACTGCTCAAACTTGCGTAACGTGTAGCGCATCACATCTTCCACTTGCAGATAGACAATTCGCTTATTTGACTTAATTTCAACGTGTTGGGTGAAAAAGTAATTTACCCCCGCCTCGTGGAAGGCGCTAACCACATCCATCCATGTCATGGCGCGGCGACGGCGCAACATTGCGGCGGCGCTATCAATCGCCGGCCAACCACCACTTTGTCGATACATAAACGATGCCTTCAGTTCCTCCACCGAGCGCGCACTTTTGCAGGAGTCATAGAATTGCTTTAGCTTTAGCTCAGCATCGAGCAGTTCATCGTTGTTATTGGCGCTGAGGAATTTATCAAACTTTTGCTGTTCGCGCTGCAAACGCTCCTCAACTTGCTCCCTTGTGCTGTTTATTGTCTTGCCACAAACATAGCCATAGAAGTCCTGACAAGGACGTTTCTCTGTGTCCAGCCAACGCTCGAGTTCGTAGGATAAACGCAGCACATCCGTCTCTGCATTCACATTAGGTGCGCCGCTGTTGGTTGCTGGTGGGGTCGGTGNAAATCCCAATCGATTTGCAGCGTTGTACCAAAAGAAGAAGCCTTAAACTCGCCATATGTGTATTCTGTGTCAACCTCTTTCAACTCGTTCTTCAATATCTCACGTCGATTGCGTTCAAAGTTCAATATCTCCAGAGCAATTAGTCTGCCACGATCCACATCTACGCCATACTCGACCAGCACATCGCCCACCAACTGCTCAAACTTGCGTAACGTGTAGCGCATCACATCTTCCACTTGCAGATAGACAATTCGCTTATTTGACTTAATTTCAACGTGTTGGGTGAAAAAGTAATTTACCCCCGCCTCGTGGAAGGCGCTAACCACATCCATCCATGTCATGGCGCGGCGACGGCGCAACATTGCGGCGGCGCTATCAATCGCCGGCCAACCACCACTTTGTCGATACATAAACGATGCCTTCAGTTCCTCCACCGAGCGCGCACTTTTGCAGGAGTCATAGAATTGCTTTAGCTTTAGCTCAGCATCGAGCAGTTCATCGTTGTTATTGGCGCTGAGGAATTTATCAAACTTTTGCTGTTCGCGCTGCAAACGCTCCTCAACTTGCTCCCTTGTGCTGTTTATTGTCTTGCCACAAACATAGCCATAGAAGTCCTGACAAGGACGTTTCTCTGTGTCCAGCCAACGCTCGAGTTCGTAGGATAAACGCAGCACATCCGTCTCTGCATTCACATTAGGTGCGCCGCTGTTGGTTGCTGGTGGGGTCGATGAGACACCAGTAGGTGCTGGTGCTGGCGCTGGCGCTGGCGCGGGTGTGGCATGCACCAATGCAAGTGCAATGCTTAAAGCTAACAACAGCAAGCCATGCACTTGGCGATGTGTTGATAACATTTTCACACCGGCACGTAGCAGCTGCAGGAATTGATTGGCGAAAATTTCAAAACTTTTCATTTGCAAGTGCCCTTTGCAGCGACACGGGACGACCACAACTGCTNTGTGGCATGCACCAATGCAAGTGCAATGCTTAAAGCTAACAACAGCAAGCCATGCACTTGGCGATGTGTTGATAACATTTTCACACCGGCACGTAGCAGCTGCAGGAATTGATTGGCGAAAATTTCAAAACTTTTCATTTGCAAGTGCCCTTTGCAGCGACACGGGACGACCACAACTGCTGCAACTTTCGGCCGAAAATAAGGAAAAATACCAGTTTTTTCTCCGTTTTTTTTTTACAAAACTTTCAAATTAAAATACTTTGCATATCTTCTCGCCAGTCACTGTTGATGTGCAACAAAGCTGCAGCGAAAAGAAAATTTAATTTCACGTCGCAATTGTGACCACAGCTGGTGGTACGTATATGTAGATCTAGTGCAAAAAGTGCTCAAAAAAGTTTACTGTCATGTGTCGCGTACGCAAAGCACTTGTCTTTATTCGTGAACGTTTTTTGTAGAACTGATGGAAAATTCTTGGTTACACTGTTGCTCTACTTTCCATTTGGCGACGTCAAAGGGTGAACAATTGTGGCCTCACTGCCGAAATCAAGTACGTAGAGAACAAAAGCGTGAAGCAAACAAACTGTGCACGTTTGCAGCTTATGCCGCCGACAGGAGAAAGCGTGGGTGGCGTTTCCGTGTTTAAATGCGCTAAAATAGATTCATTTTGCGCTTCACAGTCTATTTTCAAACTTTTTTGTCTTTTTTCTATGGTTTTTTGTCTCCCATCTAAGGTTTTTTTTGCATTGACGTTGCGCTGAAATTTAATTTCCGTCGACTTGTCGCTATATTGCTGCGGCTCAAATGGCACTGAGCATGGTTTAGCTTTATTTTCGCTGCCATGACTTAGGTGCTTTGTTTTCGCCTTGGTCCGGCATTGAGCGCTCTTAGCTTAGGCAAGCATGGCAAACATAAGAATATGCTCGTAATTATGGTTTCAGAGCTAAGCTTAAGTAATGTGCACGCTGCTCTGACTAGTGAGCGAGATAAGACTGGTGCGCACCTTGTAAAAGCTCATATTTGTATAAGTATATACATACGTATGTATGTTTGTGGTAATTTCGTTGATAATACCAGGTTTTCGCAGGTCACGCTAATTGCTGATAAAGCTCTATACTTTATAAATATACTGAAAATGGAATAGATTAAATTTTCGTGAATCTGTGTTTAACCCCATAGCGAAACCCTAAGGAATATGCATTAAAGCTCCAATGGGTAAAATGCTACCCAATAGCACTTTATAGAGCTTTTGTAAGAGCTTTATTGAACTAAAGCCCTTTCACGGAGAAAACTATTTTGTGCGGAATGTTTTTATATAACTGGCACCGGCTCCTTCTGTGGGTAAAATGCTACCCAATAGCACTTTATAGAGCTTTTGTAAGAGCTTTATTGAACTAAAGCCCTTTCACGGAGAAAATTATTTTGTGCGGAATGTTTTTATATAACTGCACAATCTTCTGCACAATCTGCATTCAGTAGCAACCTGAGAGAACCAAAAAGTGCATAATTTTTGATGAGACTGTAAACAAAAAATATATTTACATTTTTCATTCCTAATTATTTACATGAGCTTGCATTTATTGGGCATTGACAAGGAAAATACATACATATGTAAACTATTTAAAATTTTAGATTTCTTTTGGAAAATTTGACCGATCTTTTCGTGACTGTCAGTTTTTTTTCGAAACGTTTCAAAATGCTTTTGGTTTTACTTTCTAACTTTTTCGGAAACTTTTGAGATTACTTAGGATCTTATTTTTCGGACTGTTAGATATTTTCGGAAGTTTTGATATTTTTCGGTGTAGTTCGTATTCTATTTCCTTTTTTCTTTTCGGGATTACTCAGGAATTTTCTGAATGCTTACTGTTTGTCCTTGGGACTTTATCGGGATGTTTGAGAGCTTTTAAAATTACTTCGAATTTGAGTATTCTGACTTTTGTTGATATTTTTCAACTTTTCGGTATAATTCGTGTTCTATTTTTCGGTACATTTTGGAAAACTGCATTTAATTTTTCGATATTCTTCGCGACTTTTCAGAATTTTTGGCAACTTTTGTGATTAATAAAGTTGTATTTTTCAGACTTAGTGGTATTTTACGAAAATTTTGATATTTTTCGGACTTTTTGGTATACTTCGTGTTCTATTTTTCGAGTACTTTTTAAGGCACTTCCCGAATCCTTTTTGTTTTACTTTCGCAGTTTTTCGGGATTTTCGTCTGCTTTTGAAATTACTTCGGATTTTACTTTTCGGAAAGTTTTGTGATATTTTGGAACTTCTTGGTGTACTTACTTTTTTCATTTTCAGATTACTCGGAACTTTTAAAATAGTTTCATGTTTTTTCTTCGGAATGTTTTTGGTATTTTTCAAAACTTTTCAGGCCGTTGCCTAACTATCCTTGTATGTTATAGAAATTTTTCGTCATCTCCGAGGCTTTTAGGAAGTTATTCGGTATTTATCGAGACTTTTTGCGAATATTAAGTAGGAATATTCTACCAAATTTTAAAATAAAAACCTACGGACAAAATTTAAAAATTAACAGTTATCTCTTTCTTAAAAACTACATCGCAGCTTTTTCTTTTTCCGGCGCTATTAATTAAGTGGAGTTGGGTTACTTTTGTAAACTTATCACCCATTACAACCAATTTCGAAATATAATTCAATGGAACAACGTATACCTGCAACTCTCAATTGGTGCTCTAGTCTTCAAATATTCTCAGAAATTCCGGTAAACCCAAAAACAACCTGTATTTAGCTGAAGTAAAATTGGGAATTTTGTAACTTACTCGTACATAGTTACTAATGAATTTATTTATTTCCGTATATATACATATTCGAACTAAATCACATCTCAAAGCATTGTCAGTTCAGTCACGTCTATTTAATCAGAGTTCGTTTATGCGGCTAACTAAGTGAAATTTCTCAACAAAAAATTTCAGTAAATATGTATAAACTTTAAGTGTAGCAAGAACGATTGATTTTATTCAACACACATAAATACATGCATAATTATGTATGTTTGTAAATAAAAAACACACGAGTGTGTAAACAAATCAAAATCAAAATAAAAAATAATAATAAAAAATACCTTGACCAATATTTTTATGTCATATTTATTATTTTGGCTAGTGTTTGGCGTTCGTACCTATACATACAGAGATCTGTGTTTTCTTGTGCTATATATGTATGTATGTAAGTAGTAGTGCAACTTTTGTAGAAGTATTACTTTACTTAAAATGATAAGCGCTGACAAGACAACAATTATTTTAACATTGTAGTTAATAGCTCATTTTATAATATGTATTATATGTAAATGCTATTTTTAATATATTTTTTTTTTTTACAAATACATGCATTGTGATCTATACTTATGTTAAATACCACAAAGAGGCCAACTTAAGTAGCCCATATTTTTAGTCATCATGAATTTTTATATTGGAATTGATGAGAAATTAAAGAATGAAAAGAATCATGATGGCCAACTAGTATGTATCTAATCTACCTTTCTTATGTAATGCTTTTAAGTGGGTTCGACTTAACATTTATTTGTTATCAGTTGTGTAGATATAGAGGGGGATTCAAGGAATTAAGGGGAGTAAGGGCATTTTGTGTACGAGCGTTACTAAAAATTTAAACGATTTCGATATGGTCATCAAAGTCAGTGGGTATTATTTGAGATCTGTTTGTCTGGATATATCGCTTTCAGGTAAAAAATTTAGCATGTTCCTTTGCAGTCGCATTTTTTTGCATTTGCATTTTTTGCAGGTTTATATATGTAGTTATTGAAAAACTATTTTCAGTACATGCCTTATTTATCTTATGATCCATTAAAAGTACATACATACAAAGTATGCTACGGAAAAAAACAACATTTCACCTGCTATTTCTGAATTGGCTGCCAAGTATTATACAACGTTATTCATCATTTTGCCAGTTATCATTATTTCTTTCAATCATGAATGCTACTCAGCCCCCTTCTACAATTTCGAGTTTTGCACCAACCACATTGTCTGATTCTAAAATTCATGCAAGCGAAATTGTTTACAATTTTCAGTGCTGAATGCGCACAGCTTTCTGGAAGATCATTTTCCTTATTACCTTAATTTTTTACTACTTTTCTCCTCTTCTACACAAACAGCAACCATCTCATCAAAAAGTAAAGAGCAAAAAATTTAAAAAGAAAAATCTGCCTGCAGATAGGATGTTTTCCAAAAGTTATCAAAGCGAAAACCTTTGCGCTGCCAGTTATTACCTGCTAGTTTTTACATATTTTTGTCCAACTTTACCTTTTTTTGAAATCTTCCTCTGTACCTTTGAAATGTTCCTCTAACATGTAATAATAATTTGTTGGTTCCTATACTCTCTACTTTTGTTTGCATTTCGCCAGCGGCCGGTGATTGTTTACTTCAATTTCTGCTCATTTTTTCCGCTAATTAAAAGCTGAAAATCTCTTAATTGGCTCGCAATTTTAAGTATTGTTTTTTTTTTTCTCATTTAGTTGCTGCTGCAATTTTATATTTTAACAAACAAAGAAATCAGGAATATGTTGGCACAAAAAAGGAAGCCATAAAAGAATAACATTTTCTTTTTCAATTCGCTTCCTTGCTCGGCCATAAAATGTGAATTATTTGTTTGAATGCTGTGTTTTCATATTTATTCCGCAGTGCACACAACAATTACAATTTTTTATTGCAATGTTTTATTTTACAAAAATGTATGCAAACATTTTCTATAATTTTTTCTAAGGAAAATACACATAAAATAATTACACTGGCCGTTGTTTTCTATTTACCTACACAAATGTAAGTTTTTGCTCACGCAAGCAGTTGTTTTCTTTCAACATTTTCACTTAAACCACTCCCTTTCTGCATATTTACCCACAAGCTTTTAGCCATGGCTAACTCAATGGCTAATTTATACAGCTGTGCCTATTCGCTTGGCGCTTACCCATTCAAANCACCACTCCCTTTCTGCATATTTACCCACAAGCTTTTAGCCATGGCTAACTCATTGGCTAATTTATACAGCTGTGCCTATTCGCTTGGCGCTTACCCATTCAAACACTTGACCCACTCAGCCCACACAGACCACTTATGAATATTTCACGAAAGCTGCTTATTAACTGACCTGTAACATATTTACTGGCACTCACCTTCAAACGAGCATGCACACGTGCATACATACATACATACAGGCATACAAGTGTACGTACATATTCCTCCTACATTAATGACACCATCTAATTTTAGATGACCGTTTTTCCTTTTTTCATTCTATGTACACTACCACCTCGGTATCCGCCGCTTTCCATTGCTCTGTATTCTTTGTCAGCACTTGAGTGTATTCTTCAATGTGCGGGAAGCATTTGAAATCGATTTCCTTTTATCTTTTGTGCAATCTACTGCTTTCCTGCATTTCAACCCTCAATCTATGTAGTTGTATTCTTCTTTTGTTCGACCCACGGCTTTGCTACAAAGCAAACCACTCTCGTGCCTTTTCATACTGTATTCGCATAGTAGGAGCTCGTTCGCTTACCTAACATTCAACGAAAGCAGCTCTTTTGTGGCGGTGTGTCCAACAAAACAAACCCCTTTCATTTGTGGCAAGTCAATCGAGGCTATTCAATTGATTTGTAAACATCAATCGAACGCTCCCTACTTTTATGCGATGAACTCTTCAAAGTAAAAGTGATGCTTAATTGATATTTTATTTAACATGGAAAATTTTATACATTTCTGAAGCGAAGATTATGAAAAAGATATTTATTTATGGAATTAATGGCGGAGAGGAATACGGCTAATGGAAATAATAAAAATTAAACTACCAATGAGGGGGTATATCTGAATCAGTCTTGGATTTTTGTTTTTTTGTTTGTCATTACAAACATTGCTCAATTTTCAATAAAGTAAATGCAGAGAAGAATTTCCGTTGGAATATAAAATCTCCAATGGCAAAGTTAGCACTAATTTTATTAAGTAGGATTAGGTTTAAAAGCCGACAAAAATCGACTAGAGCCCACTTTAAATCCGCTAATAACATTAAGGCACTATTGCCAGATGGTCCATATAACTTCACCCTAAAGTCATTCCTTTTCTACCTAAAAGCACTAAATATCAATAAGCTCACTGATGCTGGAGGCAATACAAAATTTGGTAACACATCGAAGGATGAGGTGTTGAATCTATCCTACAGCAGAATATCTAAACAAATACGAAATGTAAGAAAATAAACAAAGTAAATAAAAATTAAAAAATTTAAAAAAATATTTTGTTTTTCCCCTTGACATTTTAGGTCCAAAAGTAGTTAGTCAAATGCAGATAACCACCCTTGACTACACCTAATGCAGAGGCAACCACCCTTGACTATTTCGCAGGCATCGCCATAGAAATATAGTTAGCTTTCGTCAGAGAAAATATACAGATAATGAGTGACTTTTAGCTCCTTCCCAATCAACTTAAAGTTCGCTTATAGTTAGATACATGCCCTGCAGGGTATTTACAAATACTAATACATACATGCATGGAAAACCTGCGCATGTACAAAACGTACATTTGGCTCAAAACTATCTCCCTTTGATTGCTGAATCCAAACAAATTGTCCATATAGGTTACTGTCAATATATGTAGAATATTTAAATATATGGATGATCAGCAAGCAATAAACCTACTGGCATTACCATAGGTTCGCATCTATGCCGAAAGTTTTAAATTAGAAGTCACATCGAAAAAATAACAGGAGCGTCATATTCTTACTTCAATATCAAATTGAACAGTCCCACGAAAATTCGTCACTTTGTTTTAAATATCATTTCATCCCGATCAGCTTTAAATGACTCGTCCCGTAAAAAAGGCTGTGTTTATGCGTTACTCAAAAATACTCTAAGAAACCCAATTGAAAAATTTTACATTTCGATGAAAATTTCTTCTTTCGTTTTCCCCGAGTTCTGTATGAATTAACAAAGAAAAAACTATTCTTGTGTTTTTTGCTATTGAATTAACTATATTTTTATTTAAAAAAATAAGCAAAGTTTGGTATGGAAAATATAGGCTGCGTTTCTTTATACATTCCGGATAATCCCATTTCACAGCCGGAATAAACAGAATGCGTTTGAAATATACGTTAACNTCAATTGAAAAATTTTAAATTTCGATGAAAATTTCTTCTTTCGTTTTCCCCGAGTTCTGTATGAATTAACAAAGAAAAAACTATTATTGTGTTTTTGCTATTGAATTAACTATATTTGTATTTAAAAAAATAAGCAAAGTTTGGTATGGAAAATAAAAATAAATAAAAACGTAAGGGTGTTCATATTTTTGACGCGATTCCGTTTCACCAAAAAATGATGCCTTCTCATTGCCCTTTTTTAGTGTTTGTGCGTAGAGGGCAAAGGGAAGGTTGCATTTTTCGGTAGAAACGAAATCGGCATAAGCAATTGCTTGTACTTTAAATTGCATACCTTTTTATTTTAACTTTATTTGAACAAATCGAGTAAAAGGTCTGAAGTTTTAATAAAAGACATTTGCTTTAGTTTTCTGCATAGGCCTGATGTTTTTGAAATGTTCTAAGCAATGGAAGTGTATTTTTTTTTGGTCGCCTCAAAACGTTTAGCCATACGAATTTGATAATTAAAAGGATAAAAATAGCAAAACAAGTTTTACTAAATGTTAAAATCGGCTTAATGTTTTTGAAGCTACTTATAAGCATAAAGAAATCAAAAAATAAATAAATTGTCACCACATTTCGATAAACCGTACCCGTGAATTCTTTGTTTGAAAATTCCCACAAAAAAACATGTTTAAAAAAAANGGCAAAACAAGTGCTTATAAGCATAAAGAAATCAAAAAATAAATAAATTGTCACCACATTTCGATAAACCGTACCCGTGAATTCTTTGTTTGAAAATTCCCACAAAAAAACATGTTTAAAAAAAAAAAACTTTTACGCAGGATAGGGTGAAATCTAAATGCACACAAAAACTAGAATCAAAATATTAATTCCAAAACATGTTCAATCGAATCTAAAGCTATTCACAAGGCACTCTACTAAAATTCATACGAGTATGTAATGACATACAATTGCATAACGGCTTAAAAATAAAGTGCGTATGTATGTGCATATCCGTTGAGAGTTTTCACAGCCACAATGTGCGTCCATTAAGCGCCAACGAGCTAAACAAAAAAAAATAAAAATATTTAACGGTAATGCACACATTTTCAAGTACAAATATTTGTGGAAGTACTTACTTACATACATGTGGACATACATAAAGTAAATACATACAAAATCAGAGCTTAGTAATAAAATAAAAGCAGCAGTAGCAGCTGTAATACCATTGATTTGAGTGAACGCTTAGCATACACTTAGCACACAAGTGTTGATAAATATTATGCAAGGCTATAAAAATAATAACAAATGCATTGTTGTTTAGTAAAAAAAAAAATACATTTATGTTGCATTGTCAACACGCATACAAAACAGCAATTTTACACGTAATGGTAGGCATTTTTGGCAGATATTTTAGTGCAAATATGCAAAATTGTCGGGCATTTTTATTATTATTTAAACACTAAATAAATGCATTGAAAAATTCGATGGCTTTACATTGATGTAGCTCGTTAGTCCATCGTGAGTGGTTAGTGGGAGTACGTATATATTTTAACTCACTCTTTTGTGCGTTTTTGTGCCTCTAACAAAATAACTCCATATACGAATACATGCATATTTGTGTACTTATATATATGTATATATATACATACATATATGTATATAGGCAATAGAATGCCAAACATTTTAATTAAACCACAAATATTAACAATTTTCACAGGCAGCTTTAAAATTAATTTACTCACAATTAAAAATCGCTTGCCGTGCACATAATAAATGTCAATATTATATATGCATACTCTAATATCGCTGCATGGAACTTTAATTACGGCAAGCCTAAATGGAAGCTAAGGACATGAAATATCGTAGCAGAAAATAAAATTCCGTAGTAGATTTTGAAATGCTGAACGACAGAAAAAACAGGGACTGGTTTCAAGAGCGGGGCGAACTCCTTTTAGAACAACCAAGGCGACTTAGTGACCGATGTCTGAATTTGGTATCACCGCGAAACTGATACGGCTGTGTAAAATGACGTTGAGCAATACCATTACCGCAATCATAATTGGGAAGCACCCCACCCCTCCAAGCCGTTTGATACCAACCAAGGTTTCAGACAAGGTGACTCCCTTTCGTGTGATTTCTGTAAGTAGATAATTAGAGCCGCAGAAGTGAATCCTTCAGGCACCATAGCGTACACTTGCTGACGTGTGCCGACGACACCGACATTAACGGTAAAAATATTGGCTACGTCTGCGCAATGCTGGTAACAGAAGATGAGAAAGGCCTCATCTGCGTTGGAAAGGCGGAGAAGGACCTAGCTTCACTTGGCATTTCCAATTGGCGTCAGTTGGCACAGAAGGGAAATTACTGACCTGCTGTTTTGGACTCGGTCAAAATCGCTTAGGCGATCACAGAGCCAATAAAAAAGAATTTGGGGGCTTTAATCATTGAAACATCTGAGTTTTCGTATTTCCGATATATGGGAAGTTGGCGTAATTTTAGTTCACACACGTTCGTGCAAAAATTATGAAAATTCTACAAAGTTTTACCTTTTACAGACATACGCATATATGTACTACGATCCTGTTCTCAGACCAAATTGATCCCATCCTCAGCTTTAAGAAGAAAGACATTTTATTTGCAATCGTACAAAAAACATGCGGTTTTTATGGGATTCCGCAAAGCTTTTCCCATTAGTAAAGACGCAAAGATATTCCAAGCGGAACTAGCTGCCATACTTGAGACCGCCTATGACTTATTAAACAGGCAATATGTCAGAAGAAAGTCTCCACACTTTCGGACTGCCAATCTATACTCAAAGCTAGTTGTCATCAAAAATCCTTATAGAGTGTCATAGAGCACTCAATCCTTAATCTGGGTGCCTGGTCATGGGGGCAGACTTCCAAGCTAAAAAAGTTACAGCTTTCTTTGGACCTAGCCCATTTTTTAATGACTACGCGCTCAGTCATATCGGCCCAATGCAAATGCGGTGCAATGGGCCTCTAGAGTCTAGACATACCATCACAACACTCTAACCACCATAACTATGTACTATGATTTCATGGTTTCTTGCTTTAAATTAAAAGGAATACAGTTTTACTCGAATGTTTTTGAGTTCAGATACTGTAATAGACGTACTTTATTACTTTTGAAGGAAAATCGTAGGAGATGGTTGGTAAAGCGGTCACGAAAAATCACCTACGATTGTAGTAAAGTTCCAACCCTTCTGATGCACTGTGGTTTCCGCGTTTTTACTGCCCTTATTTTGCGAGTGCATGTAAGCATGAAGTAAGCGCTGTTATGTGGTTGCTTTGTTAGCGATGCAATTACGACCGCAGTTGTTGACGAAAATCGCCAACCAAACAATGCAGCAGCTCGCGTTTCTGCGAAAACTAAAACAATAAAATTATCGACACGTATACATAGTACATACATTCATATTTGATGGCCCACATTCATAAATCTCCCAAACTGGTTTAGTTCGCGTATCAGTTAGTTAAATTTGAAGGCTTGAAAATGCATATTAAATTTAAATTTAAACTGTATATAATAACTTACATTTACCGAATTTGATCTCAGTAATACTTAGAAACTGACGGAGGATTTTTATTGCATTCTCCAGGGAAAGTTTTAACCATACAAGAAGGCAGCAGAATAATTAAGCAGTAATCGTATAAATGGAAAAGTTTCAAGAGCGCATCTGCTCTGAGTGTTCAACTTTTAGAAGGTGTTCAAATTCGCCAATAGGCCTGCGATCCTCTCCAAAATTGGTTCTGGATATAGAGCCTATCTATGTAGGTCATATGAACCTTATTAGTCAGCCTAACCTCACCTAACGTTGATTCGTTGGTATAAAAAATACACATAATTTCTAGTTGGACTTGAACCTACACCACCAGAAACCTAACCGTAAATTTTCGTTGTTTAATTTATCCCAACAGAACTCAACATTCTTAAACTCATCCAAAAAAAAAATAGAAGATTTTCAAAGCAAATTTTTTTTTAACATATTTCTTAGTTCAAGTTAAATTTAATTTTTCAAATAGGTGACAACCCTCCTGCGTTTAGTTTGTAAACAAGTCCTTTCCAAAACCATTTCGATATATACCCATACTTCAAAGAAATTATTTAAATTAATTTAATTTAATTTTTGAACAGATGGCAACCCCTGTAAAACATGATATCCATATTTTAGTTTTTCTTTTCATAATTTCACTTCCGTAGTGCGGCCCGAGGCACCAATTCTTTAACTGCTACACAATTTTGTTTTTGCAAATTAATAATAAATTTTTAACTAATTTTGCTTCCTGTTTATCTAAACTTTTCATGCAACCAACAATTCATAAACAACACACACTTTGGTAGGCTGGAAATTTATAAATATCTAAATATTTAGTAAATACGTAGATATTCGGGAGCATAGCAAATGAACAAACAAAAGTCCAAACAAATACTCCACCTCATCATTCAAAGTTTTCATAATTAAGTCAATTAAAAACACTTGAGTTCAAAAACTGTTGACATTTATGGGAGTTGGCATAAAGTTACCGAGCATTGAGTTATTAACGCACTTGCTGCATGGTTTGTTTCAATGCTCCAACTACTTACATAACTTAAATGGGCAATGCCACTGGCTTGTAATACAGCTGTAGAGTTTCGTTACAGTTTGCCTTGTTTCTACCGATTCTATGTGCCCCCTTTAAAATATAAGCTTTTCTTTCTTGCCTGCTAAATACATAGCTCACTTCACTCTACTTACTTTGTTTTCGCATTTTATACCATACCATTACATTTCAAATATACGAGTATATATCCTGCCTCCATATTTATATATTTATACTTCTCACTTCCATATCTTCACTCCTGTGAAGCCCTATGCAACAAAATAATACGTATTTGACAGCCAACTTAAAAGGGTAGATTGATTTCAACTTTGCCACTTGCTGTACTTAAATATACACATGTATGTATGTATGTGTGTATGTGTGTACACAAATACAAAAACACACTTTCTGAAGCTCCTACAGGCACTGGCTTCTGCTCCTGCCGCTGCTGCTTTCTCCACTCATTTGGGCATTAGAAACTTTTTGGTACAACAACAAAAAAATACTTTTAATTAACTTAAATGTATTGTGCAAAGCAGCAAATGTAATTAGTAAAAGAAGAGTCGTAAAATTAAAATTGAGCTTACATTGGTGGGGAATGCAGAGGCCGACGATGCACTGTGGTGCAGAGGGAAATGTGTATGGAATCATAAAAGTCAGAGAGGTAGAAAAACTTTTCTTATTAATTTGACTTGTGTGAGCTGGGCGATTGTATAAAATTCAGTTTAATGAAATCAATGAATGGAAATTAAATTAAGTACAATATCTATTAAATTATGTACTTACATTGAAAGGAGCAAATGAAATTACATAGCTGCGAAGTAAGCAGTTAATACTTAAGAAAAGTAAAAACTTGATTTCAAGCATATAAAGTAAATGATTTGCTTAAGGAATACCTATGTATTAAGAAATGATGAATAGGCCAATAAGTTGCAAAAGAGATTTCAAGTAAAACTGTCGAACTCAGAGGTGGTTTCATAGTAATGAATAGCCATATTTACTTCCGTATATGAACATATTGCTTGTGTTATGGATTCAGTTTCGAAACTAAAATATATTTCCTTGTTGTTTTTTTTGTTTTTGAATAAAATCTTTCAATCACAAAGACGTCTTTCAAAAATATCATTTATAGGTAAATTAAATATATATGTGTTTATGGTTTAGTAAAGAGATAAATAAGTAAGTGGTTTAGCAAGGCGTTACCAGAGCCGCTATGGCTGAGTTTTTAGTGCGTCCACTTCGTAATACCCCGGTTCAACCCTGTTCCGAAATTAAAGAAAGTTATTTTTTAACAGCGGTAGCAACGGCAAACCTCCTAGTGCATTTTAACTGGAAAAAGCTTCTCATAAAATCTTTTGTCGTTCGGAAGTAGCGTACAATTTTAGGTCCCTCCATTTGTGTTATAACATCAAGGCGTACTCCACAATGAAAGAAAAAGTGTTGGCGGAAAAATACTACTACAAGTAAGAAGTACTCATAAAAAATATAAAGAAACACCGTATTAACAGTTTTTGGATAATGCAAATATCTTCTGTTCTTACCCTGCAAAAATGCGACTAATCGAGGATTACTCTGGAAGCATGCGCAAAATAACATGCAACTAATATCGCTTCTTGTTCGAGCATGTCCTATGAAGAGACTTATTTTGTCCTTTTATACCAAAATGGGGATAGAATGCGACTAGCCGCTTTTAAAATATACAAACAAAACCTTCCGCCCGCTGCGATTCGAACCGAGGCCCTCAGGTTCGCTAAGCGAACACTATCCCCAGCATGAAATCGTCGCACATGATATTTCGTTGACTTCTTCTTCTTCTTATTTGGCGCTGTAACTGCCTAAGCGATTTTGGCCGAGTTTAACAAAGCACGCCAGTCGTTTCTTTTCTGTGCCAACTGATGCCAATTGGAAATGCCAAGTGAAGCCAAGCCCTTCTCCATGTGGTCCTTGTAACTCAGTGGGGGCCTCCCTCTTCCTCTGCTACCACCAGCGGGTTCAGAGCTAGAACGCCGGAGTCCATTCGAACGACGTGGCCAAGCCAACCTTTGTTGGAAGTAAAGCAACCCTCAGATTTTGGTATTATTTCCCCTTTAAAAGTGAAATAAAGCAAATTTTGCGTTATTGCCGTTTATGTTATTTCACCATGAGAGGGCATGAGAGATATTAACTTAAGTAGAATTTAATTAGGGTGAATTTCCAATAAAATTCTGTATCCAAGACTGACCCTGGACACCAAGCTTCTATGTAAAAAGCACGCAAGCGCAACCATATCGAGAGCATAAAAAGCTGTATTAGCTAGCAGCGCTGTAGATAGTTTTAAAGCCAGACAAATATAATTTCTACAAATAAGTAAGCTCAGAGCAGATGGCAAAAAAGCTCTGCTTTACCTTGGTGGACAGAGTTTTGGCAGAGGAGTTTACTTATCGTATAGCAAATTTAATACAACAAATATGAATTGGAACATCAACTCCAAAAAAATCACAAAAAGAACTCAGTTCATCTTCCACATGAATTAATATACAGCAGTTGTGCATGCAAGCATATGAATTTCCACAACACTAAACTTGCACCAAACCTGAGAAACAAAATTTAAGTACTTCAAAAAAGATAATTAATACAAAATGTATAAGCATTTAAATTTGCACACAAATTAAGCGCATTTTTTTTTTATAAACATTTTTTACTTTAAGCCAAATGTGTGCGCAATGCAAATATGTAAAATGATTTGTCCTACAGCCAGCAAAGAAAAAAGCTAAATAAACGATGCATTTAATAAGCATAAATATTTTGGAGTATATGCATACCTGTATACATACATATGTACATGTGTGTCAAATGCTGAGTTATTTATGTTAATTCCACGATTTGTGGTGAAACGCACTTAAATAAAATATCATTTTAATTGTATTATTAAAACAAATGCATTTAAATGAATACTAAAATGCTAGTAGAAAAAAATATCCGATTACACCTGCCGCATTTCATAAATAGTTAAAAATTCATGAACATTATGAAAACAATAAAAACTTCTTTTTACAGGGCTAAAGTTAAAATCAACAACAAATTAAAAACAAGGAGAAAGCTTGCTTTACATGACGATTTGCATTTAAATATGTAATTTACGTAAAACATAATTTCCGCTTGTCATTTTAATGAGAAATGTGTTTGTTATTTTAATGTTTTTATTTTCTTCGCTTACATATTTATGTATTTTAATACTGAAAAATCTCATGAATAATTATCTGTTGTTTTGTGTGTGTGTGTGTGTGTGTGTGTAGTAAAGCAAGCATTTTTAAATCTACAAATTAAATTCACAGATTAAAGCTTACCGAAGACCTGCTAAGCCACATAACCGCAAAGCCACAAAATTGTACTACTAGTACTTGTATGAATGTATGTAATGAGCCAGACAATGTTTGCTTTTACATACATATTTATTTTTCTCATGCATTCGCAAGTTGTGTAATAGGGGTATTCACGATCCGGTCCATACTGTCTAGCATGGTGCATAGATAGAATAAATTGTTGATAATAATTTTGTTGTTGTTTGAACACATGAAACACCATGCTAGACAGTATGCACCGGATCGTGAATATCCCTAATATTATTTTGTGGTATTTTCTTCTTCTTGGCATTTACACAATACATGCAGATGCGGTTATAGCTGCAAGCACATAGATAAATTGGCTATCACAAATACATGTAAATATATTAGAATCAGAATGTTTGCATTTTTAGAATCACCGCCTTAAAATAAACAATACAAAATACAAAATATAATTCGTTGGTGAATCCTTTCTCATGTCGAGCAGTTGAGAAGAGATGAGTGAAAAGGTTACAGGTAATGCAGTGAGTAAACGATAAAGTGAAAAATTTTGCCTTGCGGTGTATTGTAATGCATTACTTAATCGATACAAAAAGTAAACAATCAAAATTTTTGTTGGGAACATCCAAAGGTGAGACATGTCCAAGCCAGCGTAGGCAATGAATTTATATGAGCTTGACAAACAGGACCTTCAACTTGCGTAAAACTCTTTTATCTTTGTTCGCCATCGCTCAATTTTCTGGGCCATATAAAAGAACGAGAGATTTGTAAAGTAAAATAGAGCCCAAGGTACGGCCTTTAGACAAAAATAATTCTCGGATGATATCCAGGTTGACACAGTGAACACATCTATACATATAATAAGATTGTGATAGGCCGATATCTGTACATTATAGGTATTAAAGCAAAATTTACATGGGGATATTTATTAGAACAATAGAAGCCAGATCAACAGTTTTTAGAATTTTTGTCTGTCTGCCTGTCCGTCTGTCTGTCTGTATGTTTGTATGCGCATTTCACCGATGCATTGATAGAGGTCCAGTTTAAAAGTCTAAGTAAATTGATAAGATAAAATAAAAATTGCAATATGGTTGCCAAAAGTAAGAGGTTTAAGAAGGCTTACAGGCGAAAATATTTTTGCAGAGGTTGCCACATGTTTAAAAATTTTAATTTAATGTAATTCATAAGATAAATTGAATATTGCAATATGGGTATCAAACTGAAGAGGTTTAGGAAAGTTTAACCCAAACCATTATTAAAAACCAGGGACAGTAATAATTATGAGTAAAATAATTTAATGTAGAATTTAATTATTATTTTATGATTTCTTTTTCGATTAAAAAAGTATTTATTATTACTATGTTTTATTTTTTCGCTCAACGGAAATAATTATTATTTGATTATTATTTTTTCGCTAAAAGATAAAAACTATTATTGAGTTTTGAATTTCCTCTTAAAAATAATGATTATTTATAAAATTTAAAAGTGCATAATTACGCAGCCTACTGAAATTTTGACCTGAAAATGTTGGGACTTATTCCTTTTATTAGGGTGTCGCTAACTCTGAAAAGGATACGTCGGAAATTACGCTGGTATAGCGTTTCCTTTTTTTTTTAATGATCAATATTTTTAAATGAAAAAATAAAGCTCGATAATAGTTATTATCTTTGAGCGAAAATATAAAAATCATAAAACAATCATTATTTTTTATCAAAAAAATAAATATCAAGTAAATTTTTTTTAGGCGAAACATAACACTCCAATATTAATTAACATTTTTAATCTTTATGAGTGAAACTCGAAAAATGAAAATCATTGTAAATTACAGTAGGACGTATGAACACAAATAATTTTAAAAAGATCCGAAAAATCCCCAAAAGTCAAAAAATTTTAACAGGAAAGTTACAAAAAAATCTAAAAAGTATGCTGAAATATTCCGAAATGCAGAAAAAACACTCGAAAAATCACTCTCAAACACTCCGAAAAGCGGAAAAATTAAACAAAGCCAAGAAAAATTCCACAAAGTCCGCTTCAATGTCTTTTTTTTCACTACTGACTACGCTTGCTATCAAATTCTTAAGCAAAAATATTACTTTTCAAGTATTTGTGACTCTCTGAGAGAAAGAAAAACATTTCTTAAGCTTATTCTAAGTAATAATTCCAATTAAATACATATCATAAAACTATACACTTATGCGAGTACATAGTTATTTACTACTGTATTAAAAAATAAAAATAAAAACTAATTTGAATAATTTGTTTATTTCTCCCTTCACAGGCGCCGTAGGTGGTGATGGCGGCGATGATGGCGATGATAAGGAAAAGGCAGAGGAGGAGGAGAGGGAGCGTCTGGAGGCCATACGTGAGGCCGAAGAGCGACGAAAGGAGAAGCACCGTAAGATGGAAGAGGAGCGTGAAAAGATGAGGCAAGATATTCGTGATAAGGTAAGTGAGAATTGAAAATTGTCCACCACAGAAGTAACAGATTAACTAGAATAGAATAAAAAAGGCTAAAATCAGCAACAGTCTAGAATACTTTAGAAATTTCGCGATAACGAAAAATAGACGAAAATGAAAGGTAAAATTTTTTCTTCCTGTGGGAAACATCGAATTGACCTTAAAATACCGCTTCAAGGATCTGGGAGTAGTCCTTGCTTACATTGAGGCATTGCTAAACTGCGAAAAGTAGCGCTGGTAGCAACTTGTTTTCAATGGGAAAGAATATTTTAACATAGTAGAGGGGGTGGATGGTGAAATTTATTGCCAGGAGCTGAATATCAGGCGGCCCATAGGGTTTCCTGAGCAGTGCACTAATTTTCAGGCGGAAGTCTTTGTTCTGACGAAAGTCGCGGAGCAAGCTTCTTAATCAAAAATATGTAGAAACAGCTCCAAAGTAAACAGATGTTAACTTTCGCATATAAAGACCTCTTAAGTATGTGCGTATGCACTGAAGTAGGCGATTGCAACGTTGAAGAGTTGAATGCAACGAGAGAGTCAGTAAGCCAGAGTAAAAAAATGCAAAATATGTATGTATGTATGTTCAAATATAGGGAAAACTTTATAATTACCACCACCACATTTACTTTACTGACTCTGTACTATTTTTGTGGCTGCTAAAAAAACGCTTGAACTGCGCGCGTCAAACTTCAACAAAACCGCCAACAACACGTTCAATTTGCGGCACGGAAAGTTTAAGCAGCAATAGTTGTTGTGAAAACAGCGGGAGAAAAAAACGCAAAACTCCATGAAGCTATTAAGTGGTTTAGTGTTAAATAGAGTCAAAGTGTACTCCTACATATGTTGTATATACATAACATATGTATGTATGCATGTATACATAAATATCCCAGTCAAAAATAGGATCGTCCAAAGATTATTCTTAGGTCGCCCATTCGCGAGCAATTGACAAATGTCGCAGCTTCGGGCATTTTATATCTGCTCCTTTTTAATATTGCATGCCCTTAGGGGCGAGCAAAGGAAGTTTTCTTTTGAGCTTACTTTGACCTCCGGAACAAAGACAAATAGAGTAAGTACTCTTCTTTACCTCCTTAGCTCGTTTATTACCTAAAAACGTATCGATAAGCGAGCAATCAATTTATTAAAATTTTTGGAAAAACTAAAAATTCCTTGATTGATAATTTATTTTGGTATTAATTCATACATTTTTTTACTGGGATATTGCGATATTAGTAAGTGAGCCACTGGTGTGTACGGACAGACTGCGCCTGCAGCTATGCAACACCACTCATCGCTACCACCGCTGCTTGCTTTTACTGCTAGTCGCCGCCATCATTACCATTTACTGCCAGTCGTGTATGCTGTTTTGTTTTTGTTCTTGCACTATTATTAGGCGGCGCCATCACAGCTGTTCGACGTGTTGTTTAACAACTTCCGACGACGCGCCAATGCAACCGCGCTACCACCGTTATACCCATCATCAGCGACAGTGGTTTACCACATTTTTGCATACTTCAACCAGCACACACACTCCGCATATGTATACAGTGACTCAAACAAGTGACCACGTGCAGATTTTTTTTTTTAATATTCATAGATTTTGGTCAGATAATTTTATTTTGTAATTTTTCTATAAAAATCCAAGCTTTAACCAAACCATATAAAGCAAAGTCTTAGTCATTATAAAAACTGTAGGAAAGTTTAACAAATTTTCATCAAGAATTCAACTTTTCAATCTGGGTTCTCCGAACATTTATGGGTATGCAGTTTCATAGTCCATAGAATTTTAGTCTAATAAAGTGCAAGTTTCGACCGGTTAAAAATTCGTATTGATTTTTTAGAACTTTGTTTGGAGACTGCTTTTGCGGTTTTTTTTTTATACAAAATAAGTGCAATTTCGACAAACTGGCGTTGAATTTTTGGGATTTGTTGCCAACGATCTGCTACATTTTATTTCAAAAGAATTTCATGATTAAACGGCAAAAAAAATTCAAATTCGTCACAAAAAAAAATTCTCAAAAATTAAAGGGATTTTTTAGCACTTTATTAGACTAAAATTGTATGGGCTATAAAACTGTAAAAATGTTCTAAGGATTCAGATTAAAAAGTTGAAATTTTGACGAGAATTTGTTGCATTTTCCTAAATTTTGCATAAAGTTTGAAACTGTGATGTAAATGTTTTTGGTTGAAGCTTGGACGGCACTTTTATAGATATATAAAAAAAATAAATATTTAGCTGGAAAAGCATTACGAAATTTAAAAAAATCAACACGTGGTCATTTGTTTGACTCACTGTAAATACGTATACATGCATTGTGAATTTTTGCACAGGCTACCCAAAAATCTTTCTAAGAAATCTAATTAAAAAATTCGAAATTTTTACATACAGGTGAGTTAAACAAAAAAGTGTTATAAAATATATTAAAATTCCAGTGGCTGATTTTAGCAGTCCAATTTTATTTTATTCAGTAGCTAATACTTTTCTAAGTAAACTCCAATAGGTTTAAAGGCAGCACTCGAAATGTTTAACAAAATATAAACAAAAAGGCACTCTCTTTGGAAAATTTCTGTTGCAGTATTGATATTCAGAAAATTTTTTATGTATTCTAACTACTTTCAGAAGTAGATTCCATTTGATTTTATTGGATTTCCTTTACTCAAAGTACTTTTACATTCCCCTTTGAATCTACAATAATGTTGTGCTTGAGCGTCCGTTACTGTGAACGGTTTTCGCTTCTTAGAGGATCCCTCTAGGCAACTCAATGAAGAAACAGCCCTGTATAGACACTTTTTACTCGAATTTTAACGGCACTTTTGGATTTCGGCCGCACTATGCGCCAGAAAGAAAAACTAAAAACGCAGTTTTACTATATTTGGCCCACACTTTTGTGAGTATATTAATTGATCCGTGTGTTTTAAAATGTTTCTGTTTTGATTGCACGGTGCTGTTAATATTAATACAAAGAAGTCTGTCGGAAGTTCCACGAGAGTGACTTATATATGTCTTGGATTATTTGACATTCCCCAGTGGTCTGCAGTCTAAGATCTCTGGCATCTTCTCAGAAGCTCCGGTACAAATGAGTCAGCCTCATTACATCTACCAACCATTTTGGACCACGAAGCAATCATACCACTTGCACGCCAAATCTTGCCCGATTTGATAGCAACACAAGTGATTTTGGCAAAAAAAACCGACTTCAATTCTCATATAAAAAAAAAATATATATATATATATATCTCATGATCCACTAATTGGATCTTAACCAGATTAGTATGGGACCACCTCTGAGACACTGCCTTTCCGATGCAAAAAAATTATCGGTTTACGTGGTCCAAAGTTATGCGGTAACATACATAAAAGAAATAATAATAATAATATTCCGACGAACTGATAACCTCCTCCTTTTTTTGGAAGTCGGTTAAAAACCCTCAATGCTTTTATGCTTATACTATTGTACGTCCATAATACAATTCTTCCTTACTAAAACTAAAAAAGGTTTCACGCTGAATAAGCGTTTAAATTTTCGTTAAATTTAAAACTTTTCCGCAACTACGAGTTTATAACATAATTTTTTATTTTTTATTTAGCTCCTTAAATGCAATCGCCCTCTCTATACATATTTCACCGTCGTTAACTTAACCAAAATATGTGGCACTAAATTGTTGTCAAACCATTCGCGAAAACTTTTTCATTAAAAACTTTCGGCACAAAAAAGAGAGTGGAAACTTAGGTTTCACTTTCCAAGAAAAATATATAAGTACGTGTATACTTGTGCATACATACATGCATTGTATAAGCTACTGCTTTACATACGTACATACCCATTTTTTTTCTTCGTCGCGGTCCGTAGTTCTAGTGGAGGCAAAGTTTCCTGTCACACTAATTTTATTCAAATAGGAAATCTTACAAACACTTCTATTAGCATGCTTTAATATACATACATGCATACTTATATAGAGACGTGCAATATGTGTTGCATACAAAAATTTGTTTAAATACAAATGCATGAGTACGATATGTTTAAGTCTTATTTGTGTGCTGAACAGAGTGTGGGACCGACGATTTTGGTATGAAAAACTACAGTACATATGTATGTATGTGTGTACATAGTACTCCTTTTAAAGTTTCTTTCCATGACAAATGGTTGTTCATTCTTTTCACAGACACTCCCACTGACTCTATGTAGCAATGTGTTTGGGTAAACGTTACATATGTACGTACCCTGCAAGAACAGTGACTGTCATTTGACAAATCATTTGAGTGGCAAGACAGTGTAAAAAATCTGATGTAAACATTTGTGTTCCGTCTTCCTCCGACTTATGGCATTATTTAGTTGTCTCTTTTTAACCAACGCAAAGTTTGTAAATGTGTTAGTAAGGTAAATGAGAATGTGTTAGTTTCCATCACACAATTCTTGTAGGGTATTTATGTATGGTGGCTGCAGGCACTTCTATGGTACAGCAGCCCTGCAGTAAACTCGCTTAGAATTCCCAGAAAAGAGGGAACTTGAGCTGCAAACTTTAATATTATTATTTGCAATACAAGCAGATGGGAAATTTGTTAACACCCTTGCAAGTCAATGACTGCTCTGCACTTAAGGAGTTTACTGTCCGATGTTGAAATATTTTAAACTTTTAAAACAAATAGAAATTAAGAAATAATTAACACCAAAACTGAAGACATATCTACCTTAATTTGTTAATACCTTACATTTTTCGAATTTTAAGTTAAGTTTGTGGAATATTTTTCTGTAATTTAGTAAAAGCGTAAATTAGTATTTTGATAAAACTAAGCTCAAATATTATTGGCTTCAAGTTTTCGCCCGCTTAATAACTTCGATATCATTTGTACCTGATTACTCATAATTTTAGCTTTTTTTAAGTCAAATACTTACTTTATCAGTTTTAAACATACATATCGACTGCTTGCCGCACTAAGATCAAATAAAAATAAAAGCGCGTAATCTATTTCAAATTGAGACCGAAAAAAGTGCAGTGAAGTGTCAAAAATTGCATCGTGTAATATCCTTTTGTAGCTCAAATTGACTCTAGTAGGGAGTCCTTTTAATGAGCGACTCCCTAACGGAGTCAGATTGAACTCCTCAAAGGTCATACAGCAACAAAGTTGAATGAAGCAAAGATTGAAAAAGTGTACATGAAAATATAAGTGTGTTATTCCTCAAAAAACCCGAAGTGTGAATACTGAGTAATAAAATGCAGCTGGAGAAACTAAAATAAATTTAAAAATAAAAACAATATTTGTGTTAAAATGCTGTAAAAAATAGTGGTTATCAATTCAAAAAAAAATAAAGTTTCGTAAAACTGGAAAAGAAGCGATTGAGAGTTAAATTGTCTATATCTGTATCTTTATATAGTATAAAACTAAGTCGAGATTGTTGAAAACTACGTACCGCATTTGAACGCGATTTATTTCAGTATAAGCTACATTTATAAAAAAAAAAATCGTATTTAGAATTAATATATTCTAAGCCATTACCAAAACATTTATGTGTTAGGTGTTCTCAGTTTAAGGGGCATTTTCCCATCTAACTTTAAAACTGGAGCAAAAATTGAGATATCTCACCGAATTTTGGTATATACATAGGTTGCCCTTTATCCTAGGTAGGTTGCTGTTGAAAATGGGCATAATCGGACTGTAACCACGCCGTCTTCCCTGATAACGGTATTTTCGAAAAAATGCAAAAACTATGATATTTCAGTAAATATTGGAACCAAATTGTTAAAAACTAGTGTGTGAAGTAGAATTATGGTGCAAAATAATATTGTTATATTATGAAACTTTTGGAAAAGGGCGTGATCCCGCCCACTTATGATGAAATACTGTATCTTCGTAGCCGCTTCACCAATCCTTACCAAACTTGGTACGAGCCTTGCTTAGGATCCAGCTAAGAAATTTAAAAATTATTAGAAATTTTGTACTAAGAGGTTTTTAAGGTCGCCATCTACGTTCACACTGTTTTGCCACTACAAAAGTGTCTTAATTCATTCAGTCTTAATTAACCGTTACATGATTTATTAATTGCCGCAATTATGCATAGAAATTAACTTAAGCCACTTTAAGTTTTGCCCACTAAGCAAAAACCAAATTCAAGCGTACACCTAAAGCTAAAAGGCGATGTTAAGCGAATAGCAAATATGCCATGACGAATCCTATTGTCCTCTCCAAGAATATGCGTCTAATTATAATTCAGTGCGTAAATACGTATAAGTTTACATATTTACATAAACCAAGAAAATGTAGCACAAAAACAAGCAATTACAAAACAAACTTTAACAACAAATACATGCACAAAAACTAAGTGGAATGTGTTGGTTACAAAAAAGAAACCATGACAGCAAGTTGGCATGGTGGGACGATGGTGTATACATATGTATATAAGTATGTATATACTTAGCTCTCAGGAACGTGGTAAAATAAACATTGAGCTTTACGCTACCACCTCCTCGTTGTCACGG